>NW_028155596.1:0-120741 GCF_963454915.1 Gymnoscopelus microlampas | reverse complement strand
CAGTGTTGTAAATGCATTCTAATACATATTCCTATTCACGGTTGTATGCTACATTTTTGACAGAGAGTGTTCTCTCTGTCCTTTATCTCGTCCTTCAAGTTATTTCAAAAATGTTGGCTTAGCCCCGCCCACCTATAAAAGTTATTGCCGAGTGCACGCTCACAATTCAACGTCAGACATTCCACAGACAGAGAATCGCCATTTGAGTTGCAGTCAGCGACAGAAGCAGAGGTCTGTGAGCGAGAGCTCTCTCTCTCTGTGTGTGTGTGTGTGTGTGTGTGTGTGTGTGTGTGTGTGTGTGTGTGTGTGTGTGTGTGTGTGTGTGTGTGTGTGTGTGTGTGTGTGTGTGTGTGTGTCTTTGAGTGCAGCATGCATGTGACACACACTGTGTCTGAACAGCGTTGCCAGATGTTGCGAGAGAAATAAGCAACCAGGTCTATGAAAACAAGCCCAAGAAAAGGCCACTTGAGCCACTTTAAACCTATTTACAAATACATTGGATATTTTAAAATAGCCGATCTACAAGCTCACAACGCATTGCAGCTATTTTCAAAGAAAAATCTTGAGAAAATTGTGGAATATTTGCCAAATCCACACAGATCTTGCATGGGGGTCTATGGCACAACATATTTTCAGAAGGGGGATGTCTGCGCCTCTGCGGACAATTCATTATTATTATTAATTTGGGGGTCCTTGCCCAATGTTTGAGAACAACTGGTTCAAACAACATTAGGAAACAATGCCAAAAAAAGCAACTACACTTTCAAGCAACTTCACAGAAAAACAATCCCAAAGTCGCTTATAATAAGCGGACATGGCAACTCTGTCAAAGCGGAATGAGCGCACTTGCCGTGCGAGAGAGAGAGAGAGAGACAGAGAGGGGGCGTGAGGCATATCACGGGATACGTCGATTAAAATGAATTGGAATAAACACAAATGTATGTATTGGGTCTGACTCTGGAGATAGCATCCTAGTGAACTATCCTACAGTGTGTCAGCCCTTGTCGGGGATCAATCGTGTTGTGAAGACCACAACGATATTATGACAGCCGATTTCAAGAAATAAACTCCTGCAGTGTGTTATGCTTATAGGCGGCTGCAGTTATGAAAAAAAAGCACCTAACCCAAAACTAATTGCAACAAAACGTTTTTCAACTGTTTCTTGCAGTATTAGGTGTCCTTAATAACATACTCAAAGTTTACCAAAGTTTGAGCACTGGAAAGGTGTTATTTTCAAGATGGCGTCCAAGATGGCCAAAAAATCTTTAAAATAACCTAACTCCTTCATTATTTATCCTAGACAAGTACTTTTTGTGTCTTACCCTATGTTTTGGGGGCCTAGAAATCCACTGGAATTGTCCAAATTGCAGAGATACAATTAGATAATTGTGAAATCCAATATTTTGTTTGTGACTCTATTAAAACCCTCTGAAATGGTCACCCGTTTCAAGTTAACTAAACTAATTATGCAATAAACTAGTTATATATTTTTTTTTACTGGAACAAGGCTTCAAGATATCCTTAAAACACAAGTCACAATTTTCATTTTTGTCAATTTTGTCATTCAGAAGGTGCATGGCAGAGAAAGAGAATATTGTCAGTTGATATAGTATTGCATGCAATATTGAAAGGTTTTGGATAGCTCTGTGGATCAAATGTGAATCAAAGTGTCATCTTGTAGACACAAGATTTTGAAAAACAATAAATAGATTTTTGAAGAACCTTTTAACACATTAGGAAGGCAATCAGTGTGAGTGAGTAAAGAGGGGTGGGGGTGGCTACGGAGGTTAGTGAAGAGCTGTCAAAACCCATGTCTCTACTGGGGGCCTAGGCAGAGGGGAGTATGCGGGGTAGGGTTGTGTGAGGAGGTAAAAGGGGGTCTGGTGTAGAGTTTAGAGGGCCTAGGGTTCCCCTCAGGTGGGTGGAGGGGAGTAAGGGGAGTGGGGGTCACTGGATTGCTCCCTGGGCACTTGGAGCACAGAATACCAAAGTTATAGGAGCCAAGAGCTTCTCTCCCCCATGTCCGAGGTGCAAAACCTCCAACAGTTGGCTCAGACATGTTAAAGCTATAGTGGGGCACTTGCGAGCTCAGGACGAGTGCTCATATGCAGTTAAAGAGAATGGGGCTTGTCGGCCCCTGTGGTGGTAGTTCTAAGACCTCCACGTTGTGCATCGCGATAGCCAAATTCCAATATTCAAGTGTCCATCATCAAGTCCTCCACTCCCGCCTTAGCCCTGCCTCGGAGGCAGGAGGTGAGGAAGCAAGGAGCGTAATTTTTAAGTGACAGCAATTATGACGTGTCACACAGTTGGATTGCTGGACTATTTCGGAGCTTGGAGGGCTGTCATGTGGAGGAGGAGAAATTATATGCCACCACGCATTTCAACAAAGACAGTTCCGCAAACGATACATGAAAGATATACAGTACTTGTATCTTGCCATATTTCACTCCAAGTGGCTTAGGGAGCCTGCGCTCACCTGGTTCTCAGCAAGTCCAAAAGCAAATTAGCATTTGGGATGCAAACAATTTCTAAGTCACGCTGGAGGACGGAGTGAGGAGGAGGCAGAAATTAAGCTTATGTGTTAGGCTGAGAGGAGTGTCCCTATGTCGCCTGGCTCACTGGATAGTCCCACTGGTCCCAAGTGGACCTCCATGCTGGCTCCTATGCCCTATGGCACTCGTGAGTGGCCATAGTTAGTGAGGAGGGACCCCCCATAGTGGTGGTTGTAAGACCATGTGGTGCATGACTGTGTGTCAGGCAGACAGGGGTGTCCCTATGTCGGACTGGCTCACAGGAGAGTCGGTGACTTAGTGACTTATCATTATGGCTCAGAGCGTCCTTTCCCCTCTCCAGAACAAAAAAAAGTCTAACATTAGGTGTATGCAGAAAGCAATGCTTGTTTGTTGGATAGCAGCAGGGACACAGCGTGGAGGTCGGTTAGATCGGGATTCTATGGGAGATTGGAGCCCAGGGCGTCATGGGCTGTCTCCTATGCCTTCTTGATGTTAAAATTATCCAGAAAAAAAGATCAAGGTTCAAGGTTATTGCTATAGAGGTACCAATCACAAAATAAAAGACATGTGAAATGAATTTTGCACAAAAACCCCACACAACTACTACAATCTCAGGAATAAGAAGATGTCTGTGACAAGCAAATCTGAACCCTCTCCGCACCACACTCCTCCACCACCCCTGCCTAGACACCCAAGACAGCAGACACTAGATACATGTTGTGATAGCTCTGTACTGTCTTGCACATCCTCTCCACGCCCATAAGGGGCCATTTCTCTCCACTGTAATATTTGAGAATTTGGCCAATTGACCCCCAGTTTGGGAACCATTGCCCTAGGGGACTAGGATTATTATTTTATTTTTTGGCAGACACCTTTACAAACAAAATAGTGAAGAAACTTCTCTGTCAGGAATTTCTTCCAAGATTTGTCACAGTACCACCCAATAATAATGAATTTATTCCTTATTGTTATCAAAAGAAATCTCCTGAAAGCTTCAACAGTGAATTCATGTATAGGTGATGAATTCACCAATCCTGGGCATTATGGCACGTAGAAAAGGGAGAAATGTCCAATTACATTGTTAAATATGCTTATAACCATGCTTATAACCAATTGCTTTATAATTCTATACTTGTAATCACTTGAATATAATTTATATTATGCTAATTAGATCCAAGATCACCAAAACCTGGGGTTAGGCACAAAAATTACTTGTCTAGGATGAATAATACAGGAGTAATGGTATTTTAAGGATCTGACGGCGGCCATTTTGAAAATCGAACCTTTCTAGTGGTCCGATTTTGGTAAACTTTTGATATGTTATTAAGTACACCTGATACTACAATAAACCATTGAGAAACCTTTTGTTGCAATTTTTTTTGGGTCAAATCATAACTGCAGCCGCCTATTAACGATCAGATGACCCCGCGACCACTTTAAGGTCCTGCAGTGTGTACCTGCCCTTAGTTGGATTAAACCCAAACAAGTGGCTCAATATTAGCGCCACATATTCCTGCTAGTCAAAATGATCTCCAAACTACAAAGCATCCATCCATAGTGATCTATCATCAAGATCAGCTGTAGAATGCGGCTTCACGACCCGCTGAATGTAACCCGACACCCGAGTGTTGGCCTCATCTATACTAGTTGTGTGTCGGTGTCGTGCACAATAAATAGCAGATCTACAAGCTCACAACGCGTCACGAATAGGACGCGCTGTGAGCGTGTAGATCTGCTATTTATGGCACGCAACACCACTGTCTGGTCTCGGGCAAATAGCTCGTCACTTAGAAGTTCCAGAGATTTCTCAAATTACCCAGAAATGCAGTAGAAACGCGCAGAAAGCTGCATTGATCCGCGCGCATCGGCGTTGCCGTTTAACATGTTTAATAAATAAGTAAAACTTAAGCTCCTCTCTCACACTCTTCTCCACTGCCCATGTCCAGCCTCACCGCGTTGTAGGAGCTCAGCTAATCAGAGGCAGTAATGTAGGACGCGCAGCTTGTCAGTCACAACCCCCCCAGTTCGCCCTGAAATGTCATCAGTAAAGCCCGTATTTCTCCAAACATGTACAAATGCAAAATATAAGGTGCTTACCTGCTTGCCTTAAATGTTAACTAGGTGTCCGGAGTATTTGTGCAATATATTAGTCCATATTTTTCAATTAAGAAGTGTTTAAGTCGAAAGTTCCCAATGGGCGGTAGTGACGGGGCGCATCCGGTGAAAGCCGGAATTACACTCAATGTAAACAGGAATTAAACGAGGGGTAGAAATGGCGTTAGTCCACAGACGGGATTAAAACACTTCTTCATCGAAAAATATGGACTAATACATTAAACAAATACTCCGGACACCTAGCGTCCACACGTACACGGGTATTTTCATAAACGCAGATTTATCGTTTTCGTTTTTGAAAACCTCCGCGTCTACACGGCCCATTTACAAAAATCTCTCTGTCCACATGAAAACGCATTAAGACGGTAAAAACGCAGCTGTCATCGCGAGACTGTCTATTCACAACGGTCAAAAACTGTAGTCTCGCGATGACAGCGAAATATATCTTATTATCTTATTATTAAAGATTTATCTTTAATAATAAAATACAAACCAATGCCCTGTTGCGTATATTATTATTATTATTATTATTATTACCCTTATTATTATTATTATTATTATTATTATTATTATTATTATTATTATTACCCTTATTATAGACCTTACCATTGCAATAATAGACTTTATTATTATTACTGGAGTCTTTCCATTTTTCTATACTTTTATTTCTACTCCACTACATCTCAGAGGAAAATATTGTACTTTTAATCCACGACAATTATTTGAATTATTTAATATTTACATTTTTAATGTATTTAATTATTTAATATTTCAGAACCATTCCCACCAGCAGTTTTTTCAGAGCGCATTTGTCACACGCAGAAAGCAGCCCAATGTATAGACAGTGCTTGGGTGAGCTTTATTTCAACACACCCGTGACCCTATAGGCACCCCCAATTAATGTACAGTACGCTACATGTAGGCTACAGTATGTTGTGTATTGTATGTTAGCCACAGCTTGCACTTGAAATCCACTAATGCATTCTGTGCGTCATTATGCGCGCTGGAAAAACCTCCCGTTCCATTTACATAAGGCGTCATGTCTTCATCAGTCTGTCATATAATAAACCATTACTTTATATGCACTAAGGTGACAACAATGTATACCGCTGGCCTAAAGTTGCCCGCCCCCCCCCCCCCCCATAAATAATACACTATCAGTAATGACAGCCCAAATGTATCTGATCTACAAGCTCACGGTGATCAGCAATACGTTGTTGTGAGCTTGTAGATCTGTAACACTGATGCCTATGATTAATGATGCTTGTCGCATGTCTGGGTTAATGATTATTGTGGTCAGTGATGGAAGAAGTACTAAGCATATTTACTTACGTAAAAGTATCAATACCCCATTGTAGAAATAGCCTACTCGGGATTAAAAATGTACTTGAGTAAAAGTACAAAAGTATTGTGATCAAAATATACGTATAGTACCAAAAGTAAAAGTACTTGATATGCAGAGTGTACCGTTTCACAAGTTATCATTATGTCTAAAATGTATAATAATCTTTTGAAAATAGCCGATCTACAAGCTCACAACACCTCACATTGTGATACATTGTGTGCTTGTAGATCTGCTATTCTCAAGTAGTCAACGTTTAAATAGGGCTGAAGTGGTTGGGGATGTAATAATAATCTAAATATACAAAGTAACTAAAGTTTTCAGATAATTGTAGTGGAGTAAAAGTACAATATTTGCGTCTGAGATGTGGAGTAGAAGTAAAAGTATAGAAAAATGGAAATACTCCAGTAATAATAATAATAATAATAAGGTCTATTATTGCAATAGTAAGGTCTATAATAATAATATTAATAGTAATAATAATAATGATTATTATTATTATTTATTATTTAGTTATTATTATGTTCTGCAAGCACTTAAGTTGCTCTAACATGTAAGTTGCAAAGTAGCCTGTCTATTAACAATAATAATAATACTGACACCGGTGATAAAAACAATGTATTGACACAAGGAATTAACAGTCACACTTTTGTGGATTACAGTAAACTTGTAATGACAAATTCCAAGATGAACTCTGCAGCCGCAGCTCCAAGCCGTCGGAAATTCCCCGAAGGTTGGTTTCCAAGCTCTAACCTTGGATTGCCTTCCAATAAAACCATATTTGATGGACATATGTATCACCTACCTACTGATTTGAGAGAATTGTATATTATTGTAATCAGTTCAGTATTTCATGTGTAATCGATGAATACAACTGAAGTGTGTCATTTGGAGCGATCGGCATCACGCGGCACAGATTCAACCATATAACATGACATGTTGTGGATATTCAGCCAAACTATTGTGATTGAAAACGTAGGCCTGCATTCTTCATGTCCTCAACTCAAAGTAAACGGTGGATTATTTCTTCAAATAGTCGGCGATCACAGAGGCAGCAAGGTTACGAGGTAACATGCGTGATTCACATCCAGTTGTTTTAGTTTATATTGGATGTGATTTCTCCATCGCAATGCTTTCCCATCAAACAAAGTAGCCTATAGGTTAAATAGCCTTGCCTAGTGTATAGATGTTTTACAGACAAACCATATAGACTATCTACTTCAGAACGACGTCAGCATCACCGACTGGCTCCTGCCCAATGCGCAGCTCTCCACCGGAGCGCAAACTGTCCTGCAACTTTTACTACACTCACTATTAAATGGTGATTATTGAATTACAAGAAGAGGCACACATTGACAAAAATATGTTGTGGCTCTTTGGATGCAAACAAATATTCTATTGTTTCTCGACGTCATTGCTGACATCTCGCACCTGGCTATAACTTTTGGTAAAGCCTTTTCTGTCAGAGCGCAAACCTTATACCTTATTGATTTTGTAGTTATAGTCCTACAGTGTTTGCCAGTGGGATTACCATATTCTGTGACGGTCACGGTATAAACTTTCTTTGACAAGAATGATACCATCACATCGTACTGAATGGAATATGTTTGTATTTTAATTCAACCCATTAATAGAGCAGTGCGCCATGTGCGCTCTGTGGAGACCTGACTGCTGTTGTTTTGCAAATAAAAAGCCCATGACACCATGCATATTCATGAGGGATAGCCTGCCCTGGCCAGAATGTCACAATCTGAACGTTTATGGAGTGAGTGATTAATGAATGAATGCTTAAACATTAATGGATAATGGCTGGTGTTTGGTGGGAGTTAGCCATCTCCAATCTCCTGCTGAAGTCATGTGGTCAAAAACACAACGTGAAGAAGAGCTCCTGTGCTTATGTTGGTTGTATCCTTAACCAATGTTGCATAGCCTATATCCTCAGATGGACGTATAGCCTACTGGGACAGTAGGGACAGTAGGCTACCCAAGTTGAGAGACCGCTCTCTCCATGAAAATATTCCAGCTAAATCCTTTAGATCTGTATGACTGTTATGGCACTTTTTAAATGGATGAATGATTAAGCATCTAACTTCTAACATTGTAAATATGTTAGATTGTTTTTAAATCGCTTGATTTTAATTGCTTGTAGGCCTAATTTTGTCACTTGGAAATGTTTGATAAATGAGTGCCTGTGTCCCCACTCCCCACCCGTGTCCCACAACCCAGTAGCCTATTAAATGGCGATTTTTGAATTATAAAAAGGAGTGAGGAAAGGAATATTAAATAAATTATGTAGGCTATAGGGTAATTATTATATCATATTATATTATATTACAGTACTCTCAACTGCGCATGCTTACAATGTGAAAAACTCCGTATACGCTGTCCACACGACGACGCATAAACGCCGTTTTTAGAAATCTACACTGTGGCAGGAGTTTTCGAAAAGATGCGTTTACATGGACCAAAAACGCGTTTGCGTGTGGACGAACCCCCCAAAACGCATATAAAAAGCTACGTTTATGAAAATACCCGTGTACGTGTGGACGAAGCCCTAGTTAACATTTGAGGCAAGCGGGTAAGCACCTTTAGCCTGGTAAACCCTCCCTCCGGAAATCTCATTTCCATTTGATTTCAGAAAGGAGTCTGGTCTGAAACGCCTTTCTGCAATAATCGCTGTGGGCTGGAGTTGGGCGGGAGTAATACCGTTGACTGACAACCCCTTCAACCAATGATCGTTTTTCCCCTTCAGCCAATGAGCAGTTCATTTTGACGAGCTCCAGACTATGTGACGCAACGGGACTTTTGGGACGGCCATGCCGAAAATAGGTTGCCTTATTGGGATACATGCGTGTCACTCCCCGCCCCTGCCGGTTCTCTAAATTTATATTTTTAAATAGGCTCTGTCATGATTAATTGACCACATATATGAAGTTAAACAACTAAATTCTATCCAAACGATATCTTATAAGTAAATTCCGTGCCTCAAAAAAGAAGTTTGAAAGCGTTATAAAACTGAAAGTAAGAAGTGAAGGCACTCGCACAAACAACAATGGCTGCCGTTCGTCTTTTCTCGGCGGCTCTCAGGCTGCACTCGGGTTCATTCGGGCTCACTCGAACTCGCCACCTGATTGGCCAACTGTCGCTGCCAATCACAGAACAATGAGCGACGACGCTGATAGGCTCGTCGGCTCGGCGAGCAGAGCGATTATTGGAGAAAGGCGTTTCAGACCAGACTCCTTTCTGAAATCAAATGGAAATGAGATTTCCGGAGGGAGGGTTTACCAGGCTAAAGCACCTTATATTGTGCATTTGTACATGTTTGGAGAAAAACAAATTTAAAAAACGGCCGATTACTCGATTAAAAAAAAAAAGTTTGAATCTTGTGCCATCGAACGAAGCTTCGAATATTCGAGTTATTTGGGTCAGCCCTACTGTGGGTTGACTGTGCCGTGGTTTCAACCGTTGAGTTCTTGAAAGCAGAGATGTAGTTTGTTTAGGAATTTCTACACTGCTTCTCTCAGTGGGAGATAGAAAATGCCCTGCCTAATGTCTGTGCACCACTCAAAGCCTACTGTAGGTGCAAATGATGGCTTTACAATGTCCATTTACTGTATGTGTGGACACTGTTTTAAAAGTTGTTTTCATTTCAACTGTAAAGGGACCACCTGCAGATACATGCAGGCTTGTCACAGCTCATTCTACTATCGCACTCACTGTTTGTGATGAGTCCCATTTCCTCCAATATAAAGCCTTCTAAAAGCATTACAAAATGTGTTCCTCTACTCCAGCTGTTACCTGATATTCTTGAACATGTGTTCTAAAAATGAGTGTACTGTGCAGGGGGTGTTTAATAAAACATGAAAATGACAATGACAACCTCTTCGATCCCATTAATTTCAATTCTATGTTTTTATAGGCATTTCTGCAGGCTTTGTATAATGTAGTGGTTCTACAAGCAAGCACATCAGTGCAGGTGGTTTCAGTTACTTCTCTGAAACAAGAGTTACAAGGTCTTATACATTTATTGTGAAAAAATTAATTGATGTGAAAAATAAGAAATTTACTTTTACTTTTACTTTAGTATTTTTACTTAAGTGTTTTTAAAAGCATGTACTCTTGATTACTTAAGTACATTTAAAAGCAAGTACTTTTTTACTCTTACTCGAGTAACATTTTGACTGAGCTACTTTTACTTGTAGTGGAGTAAATTTAACCAGGGAGTATCTGTACTCTTACTCAAGTACTGGGGTCGAGTACTCTGTCCACCTCTGCTCGCGATTGAGATTATTGTTATTAAAGAAAGCCTCTGCGCTTTATTAGCCCTCCACCCACACACACACACACACACACACACACACACACACACACACACACACACACACACACACACACACACACACACACACACACACACACACACACACACACACACACAATAACGTTTCTGGGTGTAGGCTACTGCTTGCGTTTAAAACAAAGTCTGCCTCACAACTTTTCACTGTTGATGCAGCTTTGTCTGCTGCCGACAGAAGGGCTACAGCTTACTTTATTCCTAAAATAGCAGACCTACAAGCTGACAACGCGTCGTGGATGCGACACATTGTGAGCTTGTAGGTCTGCTATGTTTTTAAAACATAATAAATAAAAAAATAGCATACTGGATTAAATGTATATATAATATAATGACACAATCCAGGTCCAGGGTCTTCAACGTTTTTCAGGTCAAGGACCCCTTAGCTGAGAGAGAGCAAGCAGTACCCCCAGTACGCTACATATAGGCTTGTATAAAACTGTGTTGCAGACTTTCTTTCGTTTAGGCTGTTTCTGTAACCTCAAGAGGACACATATGGAACCAAATGGACGTGAAATAGGGCGCTAAATTTGCCTATAATAAACGTCAGAAAAGATCAGCTTTCATTTAATGTTCTACTCCTAGTGTTGGTGTCACTAAATAACAAACAGTCCCTAACAGCATACATTTCCATTACAAATGAGGGGCTAAATACATAGTACCCCCCCAATTAGGCCTACAGTACATTTAGGGCATACAGAATATTTCAATACATTTAGGAGTAAACGACAGATTTCTTTGATCTAGTGGTTTTCAACCTTTTTCATGCCAAGGACCCCTAAATTGATATACATTTGGCCGCGGACCCCCATTTGAAAATGTTTCGTGCCAGGGACCCCCCAGAAGCAAAGACATCAGTTAATTTTCGCTTTAAAAAACATAAATGATCAAAGATATGCACAGTTTTTCAAGGTTTTTCAAAAATAGCAGATCTACAAGCTCATAGCGCGGCACTCGGTGCCGCGCTTTGAGCTTGTATATCTGCTATTTTTGAATAGCCTAAGCTAAGTGGTTAAAAATGATTGTGATGCTATGAACTAATTTTGCTGGGGACCCCCTGGTACTCTCTCAAGGACCACTGGTGGTCCCCGGACCACTGGTTGAAAACCACTGATCTAGACCTCTCCCATGCTCAGTGTTGCCATGTCCTGTACTTATAAGCGACATGCCCTTGTTTTTCTGTGAAGGTACTTGTAAACACTGGTGGACGTGGATGGGCTTTGCCCCTGTTTCTAAAACGTTGTTGATATTTGGCATATCATTTATGGCTCATTTTATATATATGTTGATAGCTTGTAGATCTGCTATTTTCTACTACCACCACCACCACCACTAGTAATAATATTAATAACTAGAAAAAGTGCTCCTCGCAGCACAGGTCTCCACCAGGTCAGGTAGGTTATTATGGCCTCCTGTGGTGCTATAATAGGCCAATGTGAAAAGGGTGGCATTTCTTCTTAGGCCTTTTTACAGCAAACGGACACTTCATTCATGATTTGGGTTGGGTGATGTGTATGGCTAAGTTGTATGGATTTAAACTTGTAACAGAGTATTTCTATATTGCAATATTGTAACTTAACTTAAGTAACCACTTTGAGTACTTTTTCCACCACTGCCAAAATATATCGCCTATACATAGTAAACTATAATAGCTGTTCAAACGGCTTTTCAGGGAATAATGGTGCTTCAAGGTCATGCCTTCCTGTGCTATTGAAGTGGTGCTAATCACAGCATATGGAAGTTTTGAAGTACTTCACACGTCTGTTTACCAATAGATATGTTACACTTAATCAGTATTCACAGTCCACGTACATCACCAGTAGAGATGGGATGTATGGCTCTTTTAAGGGATTCGTTCCTTTCACAGAGCCGTTCAAAAGACTTGCTCATTTATGGCTCATTTGTATATTTATATATTTAAAAAACATATATAAATGTATATAAATATATATACATATTTTTATATTTATATCTCATAACATTATTTATATTTATATTATATGAATATAATGTAATTGATGTTATATCACATATACAACAACATATAACATTATAATAATATATTATTATATTTAAAAATATATAATAATATAATAGATTACATCATTAATACAATATTTATTACATTATAATACATCATATACATTATAATACATATTATTATAATATATACAATTATAATCTAACATTTTATTACAATAATTCATTTAATATATCTCTGCTGTCCAGCAGGAACCAGCTACTTCCAAAACACTCATCTTTTTAGTTAGCTGGTTCCTGCTGGACAGCGACAATATAATAAATGTATATATCCTACTATAATTCTAGTAACCTCACGGGTGGTAGCTGTCTTGTTTCTTGGGTGGACTCTTGATCAAACTGTGCATGCGTCGTTGCCAGGTTTCGCGAGAGAAACAAGCAGCAAGTTCTATGAAAACAAGGCCAAACGAAACGAACCCTACAAGCAACGAGGTCTATGAAAAGAAGGCCAAACGAAGCGCCTTCACACATATACCTTGCCTCTTGGAAAACAGCCGATCTACAAGCTCACAACGCGTCCCCACACCCACCTGCACTTTCACAACCAACGCCACAACACAATACCACCAATATTGCCCCTAAACCGCTTACAGTCGGCCGACATGGCAACACCACGCTGCACCATAGACCCCGCCCACTCTTTGAGTGCACTCTTACGGCCGATATATCTACACAGTACACACCAGACTTTTCAAAGCGAGCGTATGCGTTGTGCGTACCGTTTGTTTAGATCCAATTGATTATCAATGATACCGGCTACACCAGGCGCGCGGATACGAGTCCCCCATACGCAGACTTTTAAAATAGGCCTGGATCTAAAAGTGAGCGTGTGTGCGTCGTGTGTGCGAAAAAAGTCTGCTGTGTTTCCACAGTCACGGATCTCTCTCTGTGTGTGTGTGTGTGTGTGTGTGTGTGTGTGTGTGTGTGTGTGTGTGTGTGTGTGTTTGCGACGGGACACGGGGGGGGGGGGGAACAAGTAGCATCGTGCCTCCGTGGTGTGTGTGTGTGGGTGGTGGGGAGATGATCGCCCGTGTGTGTTCGCGACGGGCCACGGGCCGCATGGATGTACCGTGGTGTGTGTGTGTGTGTGTGTGTGTGTGTGTGTGTGTGTGTGTGTGTTTGTGCGTGTGTGCGTCGTGTGTGCGAAAAAAGTCTGCTGTGTTTCCACAGTCACGGATCTCTCTCTGTGTGTGTGTGTGTGTGTGTGTGTGTGTGTGTGTGTGTGTGTGTTTGCGACGGGACCCGGGGGGGGGGGGGGGGGGGACAAGTAGCATCGTGCCTCCGTGGTGTGTGTGTGTGGGTGGGGGGGAGATGATCGCCCGTGTGTGTTCGCGACGGGCCACGGGCCGCATGGATGTACCGTGGTGTGTGTGTGTGTGTGTGTTTGTGCGCGTGTGTGTGTGTTGGCGACGGCCGACGGGGTGTCTGTGTGTGTTCTGTGCCTCCACGACGGGATGTGCGTGTGTGTGTGTGTGTACACACTACTACACAGTACAAACTCACTTTCGATCCCTGATAAACTGTCTGTTCTCAGCGCATAAGCCAAACTGCACACTTTGGGTGCTCATATCCCCCTAAGGGTATGGTCTAGTAATATATAACATATGCCAACTCTCTGTCACCATGACATTCTTGATGTCATTCTTTCTTGTTAGCTTCAGTCTATTTCCTTTTGATCACCTCAAACACTGATGGATGTAAGACTTGTATAAATGTATGCTTGTACTGTGAGTTGATCAAATAAACTAAAACAGTGCCCCACCTCCGCCTCCAATTAAGTGTGAGAATACCACCTTATTCAAGCACAGTCATTGAGATGGATCTCCCTTTAAAGTTAAAACTGTATATAGAATGCAGCTATATGCAGAGAAACACAGAGACACAGGCCATCAACAACATCAATCACATTCCTAAGGCTAGCCATCATCAGCACCATCATCCATCCCCATAGCAGAGTATGACCTCTCCTAGGGGTTTTGTGAATAATCACATGAAGTATAAAAGTCTGATATATAAGAAAAGTTATAGTTATAATGGTAATGCCTTTATTGATTGTATGCTGTGCTTTGAATACACTATATTATTTGTATGTGTTATGGAAATGATTATTTTGTCATTCAGTCATAAAGTGACGTTCAGTCTACACATTAGCAGCAGCTCTGTGTTGTCTGACAATTATTCTTGCACTAATTTTATTCTCCCATATAGAACATAGCTCTGTTTACACAATGCTGTACCCTCCTCCAACTGTATATGTTCCCCATCTTAAATCTTGAATATGGAGAATTAGGCATCATATGAGATGCAAATATTATAATTGGGATTTCATTTATATTGCATATTTCATCTTACTTATATTTTGTTTACAAGGTGAATATGTAGGCTACACAGCATATGACCGTGTCCTTAATCATGTTTAAGGAGGATAGGCTATCATAAGCTTTTAGCTTCAGCCTATTTCCTTTTGATCACCTCAAACACTGATGAATGTAAGACTTGTATAAATGTTCCATGGTAATATTGTAATTTATGTGCAAAGTAACTAGTAACTACAGTTACTATAGGCTTTTTTTTGGTTATATCATTTTAGTTGACCTTGTAACAGTAAACTCATGTACTGTACTGGTACCTCTTCCTGTGCAAACTTCAATCAATCTAAAGGATCTGGTATTTCTATTATTGGCATATCTTTTTAATGTTTAGCTGTTGTTGTACATACCATAGTAACTAATTAATTTAGTTAGTTTCAGTTAAAATCTACTCATATTAAATATTATGAATATTATATAGTGATCCAGTTCCAATTTTGTCTGCCCATTTCTTAGTGTAAAAACTCAAACTATTAATTGCGATGGGATGATGATTTGAGAGCTATATTAAGGGTAAAATATAGCTCACAAACCATTAAAAGTTGTCAGATTGTACATCGGCTATTTTCACAATGAAGTATGTTATACATTGAAAAAACATACTCTCATTGCTATCTGAAAAGTTGTGAGATTGTAGATCAGCTATTTTCACAATGAAGTATGTAAAAAACACTCAATTAAGTATTTCATGTTATCTTTAACAATTGCAGATGTATTCATTGATAGTCATGTTGTGTGAAATGCAACTTAGATGAAGTCTGCACCAAGTGAGGCTTGAACCTGTGACCTTGAGGTTGTGAGACATACACTTAAGCGGGACGCTATTGGACCAACAGACAAACCTCTGAAAAAAGAGATCACACTGATCATACAGTTTCACGCAAATAGCTGAAAAATCCTGGGTTTAAGTGTTTTTCAAACTGCTCAAGATTGCGGACAATCTAAGGGCGGTGCTTACTGGTCAACGTGATAGATGTGTTCCTCATTAGTCAAGGCACATGTATAAGCAGGTCTAATGGCTGTCGGCCAAACGAGGCATGACTTTTGCCTGTTTAAAGTTTGCATTTTCAAAAAATTGCTATAGCGCCCCCGTTTGACCAATTGGAGTAAGATTGGTTTCAGTGATATTTGGAATGGCCCTTTACATTTCTGCAAAGTTTCAAAGAATGGTAAGTCTGCATGTATGTGTTAGGGGCAGATGAATAATTGTCATAAAACTGCAATATTCATTGGCTCATTAAAGCTTAATTTTTTCACTTATGGAAAATATTTTGCAAATATTTTTTGGCATAGGTCCAAAGTTCATGTGTAAAAAGTTTCGTGCAGATTACTCAAAAATCCCAGGAGGAGATAGGTTTTAACTGTTTTTCATATCATTCAAAATGGTGGGAGATCTAAAGGTCAGAGGTCAAAAGTCAGAGTGTGAAAGTTGTTCAGCATGAGGAGACGCATGTGTACATCGAAGTTTCATGGCTGTAGGTCAAACAGGGCATGAGTTGTACCTGTTCAAAGTTGGCATTTTCAACTGAGTGCTATAGCGCCACCTTTTGACGAAAGATTGTGAGATTTATTTTTTGATCGTTTTTCATGACCATCTACCATATGGCCGAGTTTCATAAAAAGCGACTGCACGGTTCAGCCAGAACTGGCAAAAACGGCAGAAGAAGAAGAATATAGCTGCAAGCAGCGATAATACGGGGCCAGTGAATAGAGAGAGAGAGAGAGACATGGAAACGGAATAGATTGAAGAGAGAGAGAGTGACATGGAAACAATAGATTGATGAGAGAGAGAGATGGAAACATAATGGTTTGATTGGACATCTCAACCTACTGCCATTAACAGGATTCGAACTCTCAACCTTCAGACTAATAGGCTGCAACACTACCTATAGTGCTATAGCTTTGTCCAGGCTGATATTGTCTCTTGAAGATCATAAACTCTTGCCTTCTTTCATGAACCAAGCCCCTGTTTCACTAACACTAAGATCACTCGTTCACAAACCATTTACCAATGAAGAAATTGTACATCTCCTCAGAACCAAAACTAGTGAAAGTAGCCGATCTACAAGCTCACAAACCATGAAAGGTTGTGAGATTGTAGATCAGCTATTTTCAGAATGAAGTATGTCATACGTTGAAAAAAAGTACTCTCAAATAAGCATTTCAGGTTATCTTTACCATTTGCATATGTATTCATTGATACAGTCATGTTGTTTGCAATTCAACTTAAATTAAGTCTGCATCAAGTGAGGTTTGAACTGGCAACCTTGGGATTGTGAGGCATTCATTTAAGGGAGACACCATTGGCCCAACAGACAAGTAACTGTGAAAAAGGAGATCACACAGATGATACAGTTTCACGCAAATAGCTGAAAAATCCTGGGTTTAAGTGTTTTTCAAACTGTTCAAAATTGCGGACAATCTAAGGGCGGCACTTACTGGTCAAAGCGATAGATGTGTTCCTCATGAGTCAAGGCACATGTGTAAGCAAGTTTCACGACTTTCGGCCAAACGAGGCATGACTTATGCCTGTTTAAAGTTTGCCTTTACAAAAAATTGCTATAGCGCCCCCTTTTGGCCAATTGGAGTAAGATTGGTTTCAGTGATATTTGGAATGACCCTGTACATTTCTGCAAAGTTTCAAAGAAATGTGAGTCTGCATGTATGTTTTAGGCACAGATGAATAATTTTCATAAAACTGTAATAGTTAAAATCTATCTCCTCCTGGGATTTTTGAGCAATCTGCACGAAACGTTTAACACTTGAACTTTGGACCTCTGCATACAAAAATTTCCAACGGATTTTCCATAAGTGAAAAAATGCAGAAGTTAGGAGCCAATGACTGTTTTTCATATAATGCAAAATGGTGGGAGATCTAAAGGTCAGAGGTCAAAAGTCAGAGGGTGAAAGTTGTTCAGCATGAGGAGACGCATATGTGTATTCAAGTTTCATGGCTCTAGGTCAAACAGGGCATGAGTTGTACCTGTTCAAAGTTGCCATTTTCAATTGAGTGCTATAGCGCCACCTTTGGACGAAAGATTGTGAGAATTATTTCTTGATCGTTTTTCATGACCATCTACTATATGGCCGAGTTTCGTAAAAAGCGACTGCACGGTTCAGCCAGAACTGCGAAAAGTGGCAGAAGAAGTGACAGAATACTGCCAATAACAAAACAGGTCCAGAGCTGAGCTCTGGCCCCGTAATAATAGCACAATAAGACATGGAAAGGGAATAGATTGAAATTGAGACAAAGCAAATGATTCCAACAGGCGAAAATTCTTTTTAGCCCAACCCAGCTGAGGTGGTCATATATAGGACGCAGGGGGGCAATCCCAGGTGAAAAACCTCACCCATTAACATCTCAACCTATTGCCATTGACAGGAATCAAACTCTCGACCTTTGGATTCACAGGCTGAGACACTACCTATACCGCTATAGCTTTGTCCAGGCTGAGGTCATCTGTTGAAGATAAAAGTGAACCAGTGAAAGCAGCCGATCTACAAGCTCAGAAACATGTTGCTATCTGAAAAGTTTTGAGATTGTAGATCGGTTATTTTCACAATGAAGTTTGTCATACATTAAAAAAACATACTCTCTCCAAGACGCATTTCATCATTACCTTTAACAGTTGCACATGTATTCAATGATACAGTCATGTTGTTTGCAATTCAACTTAAATTAAGTCTGCATCAAGTGAGGCTTGAACTGGCGACCCTGAGATTGTGAGGCATTCATTTAAGGGAGACGCCATTGGCCCAACAGATAAGTAACTGTGAAAAAGGAGATCACACAGATGATACAGTTTCACGCAAATAGCCGAAAAATCCTGGGTTTAAGTGTTTTTCAAACTGCTCAAAATTGCGAACAATCTAAGGGCGGAGCTTACTGGTCAAAGAGATAGATGTGTTCCTCATGAGTCAAGGCACATGTGTAAGCAAGTTTCACGACTTTCGGCCAAACGAGGCATGACTTATGCCTGTTTAAAGTCTGCCTTTTCAAAAAATTGCTATAGCGCCCCCTTTTGGCCAATTGGAGTGAGATTGGTTTCAGTGATATTTGGAATGACCCTGTACATTTCTGCCAAGTTTCAAAGAAATGTGAGTCTGCATGTATGTTTTAGGCACAGATGAATAATTTTCATAAAACTGTAATAGTTAAAATCTATCTCCTCCTGGGATTTTTGAGCAATCTGCACGAAACATTTTACACATGAACTTTGGACCACTGCCTACAAAAATTTCCAATGGATTTTCCATAAGTGAAAAAATGCAGAAGTTAGGAGCCAATGACTGTTTTTCATATAATTCAAAATGGTGGGCGATCTAAAGGTCAGAGGTCAAAAGTCAGACCACGAAAGTTGTCGGGCATGAAGAGACGCATGTGTGTATCGAAGTTTCATGGTTGTAGGTCAAACAGGGCATGAGTTGTACCTGTTCAAAGTTGGCACTTTCAATTGAGTGCTATAGCGCCACCCTTTGACGAATGAGTGTGAGAATTATTTCTTGGTAGTTTTTCATGAGCATCTACCATATGGCCGAGTTTCGTAAAAAGCGTATGCACGGTTAAGCCAGAACTGGCAAAAACAAGTATTTTTCAAACTGCTCAAAATTGCGGAAAATCTAAGGGCGGAGCTTAATGGTCAAATCGATACGTGTGTTCCTCATGAGTCAAGGCACATGTGTAAGCAAGTTTCACGACTTTCGGCCAAACGAGGCATGACTTATGCCTGTTTAAAATCTGCCTTTTCAAAAAATTGCTATAGCGCCCCCTTTTGGCCAATTGGAGTAAGATTGGTTTCAGTGATATTTGGAATGACCCTGTACATTTCTGCAAAGTTTCAAAGAAATGTGAGTCTGCATGTATGTTTTAGGCACAGATGAATAATTTTCATAAAACTGTAATAGTTAAAATCTATCTCCTCCTGGGATTTTTCAGCAATCTGCACGAAACGTTTCACACTTGAACTTTGGACCACTTTCTACAAAAATTTCCAACGGATTTTCCATAAGTGAAAAAATGCAGAAGTTAGGAGCCAATGACTGTTTTTCATATAATTCAAAATGGTGGGAGATCTAAAGGTCAGAGGTCAAAAGTCAGAGTGTGAAAGTTGTTCAGCATGAGGAGACGCATATGTGTATCCAAGTTTCATGGCTGTAGGTCAAACAGGGCATGAGTTGTACCTGGTCAAAGTTGGCATTTTCAATTGAGTGCTATAGCGCCACCTTTGGACGAAAGATTGTGAGAATTATTTTTTGATCGTTTTTCATGACCATCTACCATATGGCCGAGTTTCGTAAAAAGCGACAGCGCGGTTCAGCCAGAACTGCGAAAAGTGGCAGAAGTGACAGAATAATGCGAATAACAATACGTGTCCAGAGCAGAGCTCTGGCCCCGTAAAGAAGAAACGGAATAATGCCAATAACAATATGGGTCCATGCTGGAAGCCTGGCCCCATAATAATGCCAATAACAAAACGGGTCCATGCTGGAAGCCTGGCCCCGTAAATATAGCTGCAAGCAGCGATAATACGGGGCCAGGAGAGAGAAAGAGAAATGATAATTCCTTTAACAGGTCAGTTCATGAAAGTCCCTGCGGTCTTGTTTCCAATGAGGGCCTGTGAGCAATTAGGGGTTAAGAGTCTTGCTCAGGGACAAATTTCATGTCATTTCATGAGAGAGAGAGAGAGAAAGAGAGAGAGAGAGAGAGAGAGAGAGAGAGAGAGAGAGAGAGAGAGAGAGAGAGAGAGAGAGAAAGAGACGGAATAGATTGAAGAGACAGAGAGAGAGACATGGAAACGGAATAGATTGAAGATAGAAACGGAATAGATTGAAGAGACAGAGAGAGAGACATGGAAACGGAATAGATTGAAGATAGAAACGGAATAGATTGAAGAGAGAGAGAGAGTCATGGAAACGGACTAGATTGAGTCATGTTTTTTGCAATTCAACTTAAATGAGTCTGCATCAAGTGAGGCTTGAACCGGCAACCTTGCGATCGTGAGGCACTCTTAGGTAGCTGCAACACTACCTATAGTGCTATAGCTTTGTCCAGGCTGATATTGTCTGTTGAGGATCACAAACTCTTGCCTTCTGTCATGACCCAAGCCCCTGTTTCACTAACACAAAGATCACTCGTTCACAAACCATTTACCAATGAAGAAATTGTACATCTCCTCAGAAGCAAAACTAGTGAAAGTAGCCGATCTACAAGCTCACAAACCATTAAAAGTTGTCAGATTGTACATCGGCTATTTTCACAATGTTATACATTGAAAAAACATACTCTCATTGCTATCTGAAAAGTTGTGAGATTGTAGATCAGCCATTTTCACAATGAAGTATGTAAAAAACACTCAATTAAGTATTTCATGTTACCTTTAACAATTGCAGATGTATTCATTGATAGTCATGTTGTGTGAAATGCAACTTAGAAGTCTGCATCAAGGGAGGCTTGAACCTGTGACCTTGAGGTTGTGAGACATACACTTAAGCGGGACGCTATTGGACCAACAGACAAACCTCTGAAAAAAGAGATCACACTGATCATACAGTTTCACGCAAATAGCTGAAAAATCCTGGGTTTAAGTGTTTTTCAAACTGCTCAAGATTGCGGACAATCTAAGGGCGGTGCTTACTGGTCAACGGGATAGATGTGTTCCTCATTAGTCAAGGCACATGTGTAAGCAGGTCTAATGGCTGTCGGCCAAACGAGGCATGACTTTTGCCTGTTTAAAGTTTCAATTTTCAAAAAAGTGCTATAGCGCCCCCGTTTGACCAATTGGAGTAAGATTGGTTTCAGTGATATTTGGAATGGCCCTTTACATTTCTGCAAAGTTTCAAAGAATGGTAAGTCTGCATGTATGTGTTAGGGGCAGATGAATAATTGCCATAAAACTGCAATATTCATTGGCTCATTAAAGCTTCATTTTTTCACTTATGGAAAATATTTTGCAAATGTTTTTTGGCATAGGTCCAAAGTTCATGTGTAAAAAGTTTCGTGCAGATTACTCAAAAATCCCAGGAGGAGATAGGTTTTAACTGTTTTTCATATAATTAAAAATGGTGGGAGATCTAAAGGTCAGAGGTCAAAAGTCAGAGTGTGAAAGTTGTTCAGCATGAGGAGACGCATGTGTGCATCGAAGTTTCATGGCTGTAGGTCAAACAGGGCATGAGTTGTACCTGTTCAAAGTTGGCATTTTCAACTGAGTGCTATAGCGCCACCTTTTCACGAAAGATTATGAGATTTATTTTTTGATCGTTTTTCATGACCATCTATCATATGGCCGAGTTTCATAAAAAGCGTATGCACGGTTCAGCCAGAACTGGCAAAAACGGCAGAAGAAGAAGAAGAAGAAGAAACGGAATAATGCCAATAACAATACGGGTCCATGCTGGAAGCCTGGCCCCGTAATAATGCCAATAACAATACGGGTCCATGCTGGAAGCCTGGCCCCGTAATAATACCAATAACAAAACGGGTCCATGCTGGAAGCCTGGCCCCGTAATAATAACACTCTCTCCAACGATCCAGCATGCTGCAGCACGTCTGCTGTATAAAATAGGGCTAAAGTGGTTAATGTATGTTTCATAATGTAATCATTTATATCTGCAAAGTAACTAGTAACTAAAGTTTTCAAATAATTGTAGTGGAGTAAAAGTACAATATTTGCCTCTGAGATGTAGTGGAGTAGAAGTAAAAGTATAGACAATTGGAAATACTCCAGTAAAGTAGAAGTACCTCAAAATTGTACTTAAGTATAGTACTTGAGTAAATGTACTTAGTTACTTTACACCACTGACTCGGGACGTGCAAGCCATCCGTACCAACAGAAGGAAGTGGACTGCTAATCATATATCATTTATATATTTTTATAATGACACATTATTTTAGCTGGGTTATAGTTCTACTTGAATGTTGATAATAAATAATAATCCCATTAGTGTTTGAGTAGCACAAGCCGTGAAAAAAAACAAAAACACATGTGTAGTGAGTGCTGCCACTGGGATAAAGATACCAAGGATTAGTCTGTGACATCACTGTCAAGCGATAATTTGAATGATATTCTCTATATCTCCCAAAGGCAAAGTGTCCCTGAGCAAGACACTAACCCCTAACTAATACCCCCCCCCAACCCACCCCCCTTTCTGTCCTAAACATTAAGATCACATCTAGGAAAATCCTGGCAGATAAAAAAAACACTGTGTACATGTTTCAAAGCAACTTTGATGATGTAGACTGGACCACTATATTTACACACTCACTCCAAAGGAACACATTACATATACTGTCGGGCGTATTTTAACTTTTTTTCGTAAATGAATAGCAAAACAGGCCGATCTACAAGCTCAAAAGATCTGCTAATTTTGCTATTTTTGAATTGGAATCCTGAAAAGTAACATTTTAATTTAATTTCAAATGCATTTAGTTATACTTATGCTAACTTTATGAACTGAAATATAAATACATTGGACATAAAAAAGACAATAGAATGTTAATACTAGTCATTAAGCTACTAATATAGACTGAAGTAATTAAAGCGGGTCATGTTTGCATGTTATGAATCATAACAGCTGAAATCAATAATATATCACTATTCTGATATTAACCTGCAGGCTGCATTAACACATTGCTTGCCTAAAACGTTTAAAAAAAGTGAAGGTGGGGGCTGCATGTGGCCCCCGGGCCGCCAGTTGCCCATGTATGGTGTGGAGTGATGGAGTAATATCATCGTCTGAGGATCTGTTTTGTTCGTAGGCATATTGGAATTGATAAAGATCTGATATTGAATGTCAGAAGCCAAGGCTTTTGTCCCTTCAAACTCTGTTTTCCTTTTTTTCTTACTTACTTTTGTCTTTCATTTTGCAATAATTCATTTACATAGACAATTATAAAATCCTACACATAATATAAACTAGATTACAAAGTTCATCATCTTCATTTCATGTGAAAACCCCAGCCTCACCCTTACCTGTAGTAAACAAGTTTAACAATGGAACTCATTTGCATTTGAGTGATAAGCATGAAACACATCTCTGGAGTGACGAAGGTGAAGAGTTGAATAAATAAAGAAGGGGAAACACATAAAAGAATATAATGATTATAATAATGAAAAACAATAATAAAGTGTATAAACTTAATAATTATAATAATAATAATAATAATCGTAATAATACTGGAAAAAAAGCCACTTCCACCTCTTCTCATCCACACCACTCTAATACAATCTATCATCATAGAAGTAACTAGTAACTAAAGTTTTCAAATAATTGTAGTGGAGTAAAAGTACAATATGTTGCCTTGTAGTGTACTTAATTACTTTACACCACTGGTCCTAATCCTAACCCAAAAGACATACAATGAATTATAATGTTTTTTCATGTGGAATGGGGAATGTATGTCAGTTCTATGCAGTTATGGTGATAAAGAAAGGGAACTTTGACAAAAAACACAAATCATTTGAAAAGACTTTCCCAGCCGAAAAAAAGAAGGAACTGAAATCTCAGTCCTACGTATTTGAGCAGCGTGACTGAACCTTGAGCAACAACTGCTCAGAGATGGTGAAGAAAGGGAACTTGCAGACAAACAACAAATCATCTGACTAGATTATTCCAGCCAACAGAGAACTGAGAAAAATAAAAAAGGAACTGAAAACTCAACCACGTGTAATACATGAAACTGCATAAAGCATTGTCATCAGTAAAACTGTTTTTTGTTTTGCATTGTTTGATGTGCATAACACTTTGTTCATAATTCATCTATTCTTTATTATTTTACATATACTATGTTTTATTGTCTCCGCCAGGCCGAAAGGCATGGCGAGAGAGTATGTTTTACCCCCTGTCCGTCCGTCCGTCCGTCCGTCCTGTCCGTCTGTTAGCAGCTAATCTCTGGCACCGTTGGCCCGGCCGCTGCGAAACTGTGCACACACACTCCCTGGATGCCAATTCAGAACCTCTGGCCCACATTTTTCAGATTGGCCTGTTATAGCGCGACCAGGAGGCTGATATGTGCAAAACACATTTATTGATACTACTCCTACAGATTTTGTCCAAACATCACACAAATCGGTACACAGTAACTCTATAGTCAAGTGATCAACACGGATTTATCCGATTTCCCATATTCCATCCTGATTGCCTAAGATTGGCTTCCAAAGTTTGCAGGATTAGTCCATTTTGAACAAAATGCCTCAAATCATGAACGCAGCTTGCGATTTCCGTGAAATTTCACACACACATTTCTATTAGGCCGAGGAAGAAATGCCACCCTTTTCACATTGGCCTGTTATAGCGCCACCAGCAGGTCTAATTTTGCAAAACACATTTTTGGAACAAAATGCCTCAAATCATGAATGCAGTGTCTGATTGCACTGAAAAGCCCTTGAACAAATGGCACCCTTTTCACATTGACCTATTATAGTGCCACCAGGAGGCCACAATAACGTACCTCACCTGGCGGAGACCTGTGCTCCGAGGAGCACTTTTTCTAGTTAAATAATGTATTTATTCTTTGTTTGCATTAATTGAATTAGCAGCCTAATAAGATGTAATATCTCTGTAGATCATCTCACCAGTCATGAAATGGTTAAGTAGTCCTGTTCTACTGCAGTGTTTACATTAAATAACACGTCATCCTCCTGACATTAAAAACTGACTCACAAGCCCTAAAGTCTGAAATCATTTGAGTTCACAATCAATTCTTTGGAAACTGCATGATATTAATTAATATCAGACCTAGACACAACCACAGCAGGTCTGAACCTGTGTTTGTGAGGCAAATTGGAGCCCTGCCGCACGCACGCACGCACGCACGCACGCACGCACGCACGCACGCACGCACGCACGCACGCACGCACGCACGCACGCACGCACGCACACACACACACACACACACACACACACACACACACACACACACACACACACACACACACACACACACCTCAGAAGAATATCATAGTTTGATGCCAAGCTGTCTGCCCATTAAATCACATGTAATCTGTGTGTGTGTGTGTGTGTGTGTGTGTGTGTGTGTGTGTGTGTGTGTGTGTGTGTGTGTGTGTGTGTGTGTGTGTGTGTGTGTGTGTGTGTGTGTGTGTGTGTGTGTGTGTGTGTGTGTGTGTGTTTGGTTGCGTGTTTGGCAGGGCTCCAACTTGCCTCACAAGCACAAACACAGGTTCAGACCTGCTCAGCCAGCTTCACCCAGCTGATGGGGCTGCTCAGATGGTAGATGGTAAATGGTGCATTTATATAGCGCTTTTATCCAAAGCGCTTAACATAGATTGTGCATTACTTCAGAGAGAGAGAGAGCGAGAGAGAGAGAGAGAGAGAGAGAGAGAGAGAGAGAGAGATAGAGAGAGATAGAGAGAGAGAGAGAGGCATATCACGGGATACGTCGATTAAAATGAATTGGAATAAACACAAATGTATGTATTGGGTCTGACTCTGGAGATAGCATCCTAGTGAACTATCCTACAGTGTGTAATCCCTGGTCGGGGATCATCCCTGCTTCATCTCTCTGTCCGCTAAGGGGTCCCTGCTTCATCTCTCTGTCAGCTAAGGGGTCCCTGCTTCATCTCTCTGTCAGCTAAGGGGTCCCTGCTTCATCTCTCTGTCAGTATATCTTAAACAGTCAGGGCTCTATAACTCTATATACATTATTTTCATCCATGGCTACTGTAACCCTAAAACATTGGTTCTCAAAGTGGGGTCCGGGGACCCCCAGGGGTCCTTGAGGGAGTTCCAGGGGGTCCCCAGCTAAATGGTAGTTAGGAACCAAATGGACCCTTATGGGTCTGTAACTCAGAGAGTGTACAAATGGTTTGTACACTCTCAGAGTTAAATTAACATTGATTTTACGATATAAATTGGGGTCCCAGAGAAAGAAATGCCATTAAATGGGGGTCCGTAGCCTTAATGCATGTCAAACTGGGGGTCCTTGAAATTAAAATGGTTGAAAATCACTAATATAGAGCCGTAAAAATCTTCTCTTATGGGGGTCCTTGGCATATCTTTTCAAATGGGGGTCCTTGACATGAAAAAGTTTGAGAACCACTGCCCTAAATGACCTTATTACCTTTCACTCTAGAACCTTACATTTATTATGAATACAATGTTACATAACAGCTGTGATAGGTCCTACACAATACGATATATTATTATTAAAATTAAAATTATAATAATTATTATTATCATTATTATTATTACATGCTGATGGTGAGCACACGGTTAATGAATGTCTTTCTCTTTCTGATTTAAATCACGTCATATTTAATATTCACACAGTCTCTCTGTACTTGTATCCTGGTTGGCTGAGAGATGTTAGAGAATATAAGTTTGTGTTTGATGTTTAAACTCATATTGATCCATTTCATATATTATCAAGGTATTCATGAAACCCCTGGACTGGCATCATGACACCCTATAGGGTGACATTTATCACTAAATTAAAGCCATAATTCATCTTACAAGAGCGTCGCAAAAAAAGTAGTGGAAATAGCCGATCTACAAGCTCAAATTGTACTGTGAGCTTGTAGATCGGCTATTTTCACTATTTAAAAAACATATCATAACAAACAGGCATCAGACTTCACTTTCCACCTTGATAAACTTCAGACTGCATTATGTTACATATGTTACATGTTCAGTGATAATGATAGTGATAATGATGAAATAATAATGAAAACAACAACAAATAACAACACATAACCATAGAGCACTAAACAACATATCGCCAAGACAATACACTCCCCACTGTACACAGAAAACCATCCTATAGGCTCTATGCACAGCAGCCATATTGGAAAGAAATTGGGCCTCTTCTTACTTCCTTCACAGGTGTTACCAATGATACTAATGAAGGCTCTGTTCCATTCTGGTCAGTATGCTGATATCGTGCATGTTGGCTCACTAGAAACACTCCATTTTGGTTCTCAAATGGCCCCTGATGGTGGCTGTGTAACTCTGAGAGTGTACAAATGGAACCAAATGGACCCGTAAGGGTCCATTTGGTTCCATTTGTACACTCTTAGAAAATAAGACAACCACTATGCCACACTAAATGGAACAGAGCCTTCATTAGTATCATTGGTAACACCTGTGAAGGAAGTAAGGAAGGGGCCCAATTCATTCCCAATATGGCTGCTGCGCATAGAGCCTATTGACGGGCAGTTTGTTTAATGTCTGAGCTGAGTGGACAAAATAATAAATAATAATATAGCTGCAAGCAGCGATAATACGGGGCCAGGAGAGAGAAAGAGAATGATAATTCCTTAAACAGGTCAGTTCATGAAAGTCCTTGCGGTCTTGTTTCCAATGAGGTCCTGTGAGCAATTAGGGGTTAAGAGTCTTGCTCGGGGACACATTTCATTTCATCGACACATTTGCTGACCTGGCCTGGAATCGTACCTGGGGCAACCAGAGCCTCTGGCTCACTAGGCGGGCTCACTAACCACAGAGAGAGAGAGAGAGAGAGAGAGAGAGAGAGAGAGAGAGAGAGAGAGAGAGAGAGAGAGAGAGAGAGAGAGAGAGAGAGAGAGAGAGAGAGAGAGAGAGAGAGAGAGAGAGAGAGAGAGAGAGAGAGAGAGAGAGAGAGAGAGAGAGAGAGAGAGAGAGAGAGAGACGGAATAGATTGAAGAGACAGAGAGAGAGACATGGAAATGGAATAGATTGAAGATAGAAACGGAATAGATTGAAGAGACAGAGAGAGAGACAGACATGAAAACGGAATAGATTGAAGATAGAAACGGAATAGATTGAAGAGAGAGAGAGAGCCATGGAAACGGAATAGATTGAGTCATGTTTTTTGCAATTCAACTTAAATGAGTCTGCATCAAGTGAGGCTTGAACCGGCAACCTTGCGATCGTGAGGCACTCTTAGGTAGCTGCAACACTACCTATAGTGCTATAGCTTTGTCCAGGGTGATGTTGTCTGTTGAGGATCACAAACTCTTGCTTTCTGTCATGACCCAAGCCCCTGTTTCACTAACACAAAGATCACTCGTTCACAAACCATTTACCAATGAAGAAATTGTACATCTCCTCAGAACCAAAACTAGTGAAAGTAGCCGATCTACAAGCTCACAAACCATTAAAAGTTGTCAGATTGTACATCGGCTATTTTCACAATGAAGTATGTTATACATTGAAAAAACATACTCTCATTGCTATCTGAAAAGTTGTGAGATTGTAGATCAGCTATTTTCACAATGAAGTATGTAAAAAACACTCAATTAAGTATTTCATGTTATCTTTAACAATTGCAAATGTATTCATTGATAGTCATGTTGTGTGAAATGCAACTTAGATGAAGTCTGCACCAAGTGAGGCTTGAACCTGTGACCTTGAGGTTGTGAGACATACACTTAAGCGGGACGCTATTGGACCAACAGACAAACCTCTGACAAAAGAGATCACACTGATCATACAGTTTCACGCAAATAGCTGAAAAATCCTGGGTTTAAGTGTTTTTCAAACTGCTCAAGATTGCGGACAATCTAAGGGCGGTGCTTACTGGTCAACGTGATAGATGTGTTCCTCATTAGTCAAGGCACATGTGTAAGCAGGTCTAATGGCTGTCGGCCAAACGAGGCATGACTTTTGCCTGTTTAAAGTTTCAATTTTCAAAAAAATTGCTATAGCGCCCCCGTTTGACCAATTGGAGTAAGATTGGTTTCAGTGATATTTGGAATGGCCCTTTACATTTCTGCAAAGTTTCAAAGAATGGTAAGTCTGCATGTATGTGTTAGGGGCAGATGAATAATTGTCATAAAACTGCAATATTCATTGGCTCATTAAAGCTTAATTTTTTCACTTATGGAAGATATTTTGCAAACGTTTTTTGGTATAGGTCCAAAGTTCATGTGTAAAAAGTTTCGTGCAGATTACTCAAAAATCCCAGGAGGAGATAGGTTTTAACTGTTTTTCATATAATAGTTTCATGGCTCTAGGTGAAACAGGGCATGAGTTGTACCTGTTCAAAGTTGTCATTTTCAACTGAGTGCTATAGCGCCACCTTTTGACGAAAGATTGTGAGATTTATTTTTTGATCGTTTTTCATGACCATCTATCATATGGCCGAGTTTCATAAAAAGCGACTGCACGGTTCAGCCAGAACTGGCAAAAACGGCAGAAGAAGAAGAAAAAGAAGAAGAAGAAGAAGAAATGGAATAATGCCAATAACAATACGGGTCCATGCTGGAAGCCTGGCCCCGTAATAATACCAATAACAAAACGGGTCCATGCTGGAAGCCTGGCCCCGTAAAAAAGTCTAAAAATAAATAATTAAAGTCTAAAATGTAAAATGTAAAATAAATATGTTTTGTACATTAGGGACATACTATAGATCTTTGATGAATGTAATGTGGGCATTCCAATGGCCCATTTCATCATCACCTTTGAGACACACCTAGATTCACACCTCACACCTCTCACCTAATGGTCAATTAATGGTATGTAAATGTCTCCTGAAATCGTCTTTACACAGAGATACTACTTCAGATAATTCGACCCGGTCGATTTGGGTCGAGCTGACTCAAATTCGCTGCTGGGCGAATTGTCCTGGGTCGATACATCTGGTGACCGAAATGTATATAGACGGATTTCCGCGCGACGTCATCACAGAGCAGAATGCGCAATCTGCGCATGCCCGGGTGAAAGGCGCGTTCGAAAATACAGCCCTGAGCGGCAGTGAGCGCACTGGCCAATACAAACTAATAGGCGAGTGTGCTCCGGTGCGTAATTTCCAAACGCACCCATAGGCTTCCCCCTCCTCTGCGCGGTCATATTCCTCTCATGTTTACTAACAGGAAACCCGTCTATAGGTCTGAAGTGGTTAATGTATGTTTTGTAATAATAATCAAAATCTACAAAGTAATTAGTAAGTACAATTCTAAAATAATTGTAGTGGAGTAAAAGTAAAAGCACTGAAAATTGGAAGTAGTCCTGTAAAGTAAAAGTACCCCAAAATTGTACTTAAAGGGATATTTCACTTTCAAAAAAACTTTTGGTCATTTTATCATCTACTCAGGCCGTTTTTAAGTTGCTTGATTCATTATTTAGATATTTGATATTCATTTTATCAGACACGCCCCCTTCCTATACAAACCCATTATAACTTCAAACTTCATTTTGACCATGTTAGATTAATCAAAAACACCCATCCTTGGTTCTGGTGACTCATCCTGCCCTCCTAATGCGTGAGGGGCCGTGTTTTTTTTAATTACTTTTTTCATTTATTTTTAATATTTTATTTGAAAAAAAAAAAAAAACATTTTTTAAAAAAAATAAAAAACGTTAACATGAATCTAACATGGTTAAAATGGAGTTTTAAGTTACAAAGGGTTTGTATAGGAAGGGGGCATGTCTGATGAAATGAATATCAAATATCTAAATAATGAATCAAGCAACTTAAAAACTGTCTGGGGGGTTCACAAAGGCCTGAGTAGATGATAAAATGACCAAAAGTTTTTTTGAAAGTGAAATATCCCTTTAAGTACAGTAGGCCTACTTTAGTAAATGCAGGCCTGTACTTAGTTACTTTACACCACTGTTTTTTTTCATACTTTCTCAAGTCACACCCAAACTACTCTGCGGTCTGTTTTGTGATGCATAGTTGTCCTCCATATGGAAGTGTTTAAACATTTTTGTTTGTTCCATTAGATGTTTTGGCAGTGCAGCAGACAGGATGTCTGTCTCAGAGAGTTCTCTCTACGCTCTGCAATGATCTGTGTATTTCACTTAGACTGTACAGCATCATGATCTAAACTTTAGTAAAAATAGATAATATAATTTCACTACTCACTGACATAAATACTTTTTTATGATGTTAAAAGACTATTCTCTGTGGTGGGCAGCCTCTCAGAACTCCTCCTTTTGTGTAAAATACTTTTTTATCCAGAAAATAAAATATGTCAACCAGACGGGGAATCTTTGATTCATTCAACTGCGTTACCTATATGTCTGGTCAACGGCACTTTTCTATTGACCACTGTAGGTGGCGCACTTTCTAATCTCAGTCTGGAGCACATGATTTATCTTCTGGTCAAAAAGTGTATTTTACACCAGAGTTGAGTTCTGAGAGGAAGCCCACCACAGGGAATATACTTTAAACATCATAAAACCATATTTGTTTCAGTGAATAGCGAAATTATATTGTTTACTTTTACTACAGTTTAGACATGGTGCTGTACAGTCTATATGAAATACAAAGTTACTGACAGAGTGGATCACAGATGGTCTCTCTCGCTTTCGCTCTCGCTTTCGCTCTCTCTCTCTCTCTAAAACCCATCCTTTTTTTCTCTCTCTGAGTCACGTCAAGGAAGTTCGTCAGGACACGAAGTTTATCAGAAAAAAGAAGAGGCAGGTCTTCAGAGAAAAGGAAAAACAACGAATCTCCTCGTCACTCCACCATTTACGGCTGTGAGTGTCGTTCATTTGTCTACAGATTGTTGATTAGGACTAGTTTATCGTCGATAACTTATCGATCATCGTGAAGACTCCGGGTCTCCTCTCATCTGTGTGTGTGTTGGCAGCAGCTGCGTTCATTCTGTCATCAGGTTGGTGAATAAACTTTATAACATTTATAAATAACAACTGCTTTGATCCATTGGAATCCAAGTTATTTTTTTCTACCAAGTAAAAAGTACCGTTTTTGACAAACATGTTTCCACCCGACCAGGGCCGTGCTTTGCTGTAGGCAAGGCTCGGCAGCCGCCTGGGCCACATCACAGGCAGGGGGCCTCATGATTTTTTTTTTTTTTTTAAATAATACATAGAAATAAACAGCTTTCCAATCCATTCCAGGCCTTTAAAAAACAGACAACATGGGCCCCCAAACACTCAGCCTGAGTGTTTGGGGGCCCCTCCTGAGTGACTCAGGAGGGGGCCCCATGAGATCTCCTCAAATTATTATTTAAAATATATATAAATAAACAGCTTTCCAATCCATTCCAGGCCTTTAAAAAACAGATAGCATGTGCCCCCAAACAGTCAAACTTTAAAAAGTAGGGGGCCCTGGTGAAGCAGTGTTGTCGTGGCATTTTTAAAAAATGAGGTCAGTCATGGGGCCCCCTCCTGACTGTATGTTCTCTCTTCCCTTATTGGCAAGAGAGAACATATGGTAATGTCCCTGTATGTTGCCACAACTTCCTCCTTTGAAGAAGGTAGGCTCTTTGGTGCAGGGGGTTGTTAACTGGACTGATGATCCATGGGTCATGAGTTCAATTCTTGCTTGCTGCAGTTCTGTTTGGGGAGATCTCATGAGGGGGCCCCATGAGATCTCCTCAAATTATTATTTAAAATATATATAAATAAACAGCTTTCCAATCCATTCCAGGCCTTTAAAAACAGACAACATGGGCCCCCAAACTCTCAGGAGGGGGCCCCATGAGATCTCCTCAAATTATCATTTAAAATATATATAAATTAAACAGCTTTCTTTCAAATCCATTTGAGGCCTTTAAAAAACAGTCAGGAGGGGGCCCCATGACTGACCCCATTTTTAAAAAATGCCACGACAACACTTCTTCACCAGGGCCCCCTACTTTTGAAAGTTTGAAACTCTCTCTAATTCAATTCAAAGGAGCCTTATTGGCATGAGAGAACATATTATTGTTGTGTCGCGATAGTATTCCACAACTTCCTCAGGTGATCTAGGAAACTTCTATGGCGCAGGGGTTTGTTGGCTGGATCAATAAACCATTGATTATGAGTTCAACTCCAGCTAAAGGCGCTGCTGTTCTCAGCCACAACAGTATTATGTCTACATTAACAAAGCAAAAGGCTCCCTCAATCCAGAGTAGACTTATACTATTAGCACAAAGAAGCACCATTTGTCACACCACTCTCGAGCACTGCATTTACATTTGAATCAGCACAATCTACAGTGCATGAGTAAGTTGAGACTCTCTCTCTCTCTCTCTCTCTGAGGAGTGTGTGTGTGTGTGTGTGTGTGTGTGTGTGTGTGTGTGTGTGTGTGTGTGTGTGTGTGTGTGTGTGTGTGTGTGTGTGTGTGTGTGTGTGTGTCAATTCAAGGAGCTTTATTGGCATGATAAAACATATGTTTACATTGCCAATCGAACAACAATCTAAACAAAACAATGAATGTACATGTTAACTTTGTGGATGGTTTTAGCATGTAGCTAATTACAATGTGAAAATATTTGGTCTCTCAAGTGATCTGTATCTGAAATCTGAGAACAGCCACACATTAGCCACAGACACCACCACACATGTTGGCTTTGACATGGTAATGTGTGTTTCACTTCAAATTGAATTTCTACTTCAATGGTTTGTTTTAAATGTCAATAATGAAAGTAGCTATTCTTCTTCATAATAAATGTTTTTAAAAGTGCTATACTGTAGTTATAGCAGTGACTGAGACAACAGACTGAAAAACAATGCTTTATAACTGAATACCCAATGCCACCATTGGATAGAAAGAGAGTGAGACAGCAATAATATGTGATATTATTTAATTTAATAACAATTCACTATGAATATAACTTGTAATGAAGTAGTGAGATTGGAATAGAATTATCAGACAGACAGACAGATAGACATCTGTCTGTCTGTGTTGGTGTACATTTGTGAAAGTTTGAAAATCTCTCTGGCTTTAACCTCCCTTTCTTCATACAATACTGTGGCAGCCATAGCTGAGTGGTTAGGGAGCCCGCCTGGGAAGCCAAAGCCCTGGTAGTCGCAGGTACGATTCCAGGCAAGGTCAGCAGTGTGTTTATGTGTGTCCCCGAGCAAGACTACTAATTGCTCCCTGTGTGCTTTACAATGTTTAAAATCCTAAATTTGGGAAATATACTTTTTAGCTCGATCTGCTATTTGCATTACTTTCTTTATTTAAATAAACATATTTTTAGTTTTAAAGTTATTTAGTTTTACATTTATTTTAATTTTTTTGTCAAACATTTTTTGTCAAAACTTTTGAAATAATTAAAAACACAAATGTAGGAAACAAAAAAATCAAGGGGTATTTTACTCACGACCCTTAAAAATTGGTCCGTGACCCACATATGGGTCCCGACCCAGGGGCCTCATACTGGGGTTTGCCTAGGGCCTCCTGATCCCTAAGCACGGCCCTGCACCCGACTGCTGGGGTTGGGTGTGGCAGGATACAACTTCACAAAAAGAAAATAACAAAAATAACTATCACAAGTTCACAACCCTTACTTTGTCAGTGTGCACCAGTGAGTGAGTGAGTGAGTTGGGTTAGTATGTTGGCTACACTCTAACATAAGCATAGATAGATAGATAATACCAGTCATTTCGCCCTTAAAGTCGGACATTTCGCCCAGACACTTCGCCCAAAAAGTCGGACATTTCGCCCATACATTTCGCCCATTTTTTGCGGACATTTCGCCCAGACATTTCGCCCATAGATAGTGAAGCTAGCTGGCCGTTTGTGTGCGAGAATGAGAGAGGATTAGGGTTACATAAAAGCTCTCGCTCTCTCTCTCTCTCTCTCTCTGTGTGTCCCTTTTATAGGCTAGTGACAATGGCTCCAAAAAATTGGGGTACCCCTCCCGGAGGTAGGACCAAACACAACATGTTTTTTCCTCATCTATAAGGCCTCCCATACATGAAATGGATTGTTGTATAAAAATATTTTACTGCAAAAGTGGTGAAATTGATATATAAAGTTATACACCCCAAACTAAAAATAAAGCCTGTCCGTCTGGGGGTTGAGGCATATAAACTCATGTAGATTCACAATGGAAGCTCTGATAGGTTTAAAACTTGGCATACTTGAAGCCAGGACTTCCTTCTACATTCTAGAAAAGACCAAATGTCAATATCTGAATGTAAATAGGAGATACAGTCATTTGAACACATACTTACAATAGGCGGAAATATAAATCTAAAGAAATGTTTTCTTTACTTTGTAGTGAATCTGACATGGATTGTCATAGCAAGACATATTATGTCTTGTTGGAAAGGTGTGGTTCTACTGAATCCAGCAATACCAATTGTGCAAAAGTAGCTTTAATACTCATGGAGCTATACCAGTAAACGTATATGGTGTCCCAAATGGGGAAAACATGAAACTATCTATAATCTACAGTATCACACCGATTAGTTTTATTTATTTGATGCTCAAAGTTATCCTCATAACAGCAAGTCATTCAGTTATGTAGAGTTTATACAATTTAACATATTTGGTTACAGTAAAGTTATACTACAGTATTGGGCTCCACCTGCTCTATCTTATTGCCTACATGGGCTTCTTCATAAACTGACAGGTAAATCATTGCAAATATTTTGGAATGTGAAAAGATGAGAAGGACCTTGCCAAATCAATTAGTTAAAAGGTACTCGTTACTATAGAGTGTCCTGTCCATATAAGGAGTCTCCCATGTCTCTCCAGCTCTTTATTAAACAGAAAATGCATTTGCAGTGCTCTCTCCTGATTGGCTCAAATGTTGTCACCTACCTGAAAATGTACTATCTGTGTACTAAAGAGCTGGAGAGGCCCTGTGACCGAACAAACACTCTGTAGCAATGATTACTATCAGAATATAGTACTTTAACCTTTTAACAAAAAAATATCACTTACCCTACCTTTAATCAGCTAGCTAAAGAGTGACCTAGCTTAGAGTTTCATTTAGTGTTACAGAGCATTTCATTGACACATGAACATTGACAATAGCAGAACCCTGACTCTGTTTCACAAGAATGTAATAGAGCCTTAATTAGTATCACTGGCAACAATATGGTTACTGTACATAGAGCCTAACAGACAGTAGTGTACGTACAACATAGATACTGATGCAAATTCTGAAGTGTATCTTTTTAATTTTACCGGAATGGAGTGTGATGTACAAACATCGGATCCAAATCTTTGTATCATCTGTGGTAAACATTTAGAAAAAGGAAAGAAACAAGATCCATATGTCAAAAAGCACACAGCAGAAGGCCTTCAATAATATTGCTCAACAAAGAGATGATGATGTTCATACAACCCTGTCTCCATATACAGATGATAAACTTTCCTTCAAAATAAAGGTAGAATATATTATCATAGTATAGTATAATATGTATCATGATAGAGCAAACTACTCCAGTAAGACCAACAATAATGAGCAGTTGCAAATGAAAAAAAAGATAGTGAGAGCATACCTGCACCAGTCTCCTCAAGAAGACTGAGCAGGGTTGATACAACATTGTTTAACACACAAAAAGATTGTTTTATTTGTGAAAAGGCCAGTACAAGACCAGTACATCTGACAACCATTATGACTGGTACAGGTAAGAGTACCAGAGACAAGGTCCATCATGTAGCATCAGAATGATTGATGAAGTTGTACATCATCGGGTGCTCTCGTATGCAGATCTCTTTGAGTATGATGCCAAATATCATAAAACCTGCCTTAAACACTACATCTCTAAACGCAATATAGCAGCTTCCAGATGATAAAAGAAAAAGAACAGCAGACCAGTATCTATAACAAAGCCTTTATTAAGCTCACTGAAGTCATTGACAAAAATGTTTTCTCTAAAATAATTAAAGTGATGACACTAAACTAAGAGTTATGATGACATACTGAAGACACTGGGGTCTGAGGTAGAAGATGAGATGTGCCAACACACAAAATGAAGATCCTGGCAACTGAAGGAAAAGCTCATACAGCATTACAATTTGTAGAACGAGCTGGAAAGTCTTATGTGGTATGCTCTGAAGGTGTGCCCATGGTACAGTATGCAATGAGAGAAGCTGCACATCTCCAAGAAAAAACAGAAGAGACAGAAGACTGTGAAACACAACAGCCAAGTCAAGATCTCTTTGAGAGGCAAATACTACAAGAACTGCAGATACAGTATATTGAGAAAAAGCATGGACCAGTGTGTTTAGTACGTCATCATAACTCTCAGGCAAGAAGTTTTGTGTCATCACTTTAATTTCTTCAGAGAAAACAGTTTTGTCAATGACTTCAGTGAGCTTAATACAAACTTTGTCAAAGATACTGGTCTGGTGTTCTGATTATTTTATTTTATTTTTGTCTGGCAGCTGCATTTTGTTTAAAGATGTCGTGTTTTAAGGCAGCTTTATGATATCTGGCATCATACACAATGAGATACGGGTATGAGAGCAACCGATGATATACAACTTCATCAACCTTTCTGATGCTGCATGACGGACCAATTGTCTCTGGTACTCTTACCTGTACCAGTAATAATAGCTGTCAGATGTTCTGGTCTTGTTCTGGCCTTCCCACAAATGAAACAATCTTTCCATATGTTAACAAATAATGTTGTAAGAACCCTACTCAGTCTTCTTGATGAGATGGTGCAGGTATTGTTTGATCTACATGATACATGATAAGATATACTACCTTTATTTTTGAAGGAAAGTATGTAATCTGTATATAAAGACAGGGTTTTATGAACATCATCGTCTGTCTGTTGAGCAACATTTAGTATGAATTGAAGGTCTTCTGCTATGGGCTTTTTGACATTATGGATATTGCTTCTTTACTTTGTCTAAATGTTTACCACAGATGATACAACAATTTGGATCCAACGTTTGTTCATCACACTACATTCTGTAAAAACCCTAACCCAAAAGTTAGAAAAAAGTTACTGTTAGGCTCTACAGTAACCATATTGTTGCCAGTGATACTAATTAAGGCTCTGTTCCATTCTGGTGAAACAAAGTCAGGGTGCTTGCCAATGTAGGCCACTGGACAGGCTCTGTTACACTAAATGGAACTTTAAAGAAATAGTTCACCCACAAAATGACAGTATTGTGTGTAATTGAGTCATTTTTTGGGTGAACTACTCCTTTAAGCTAGGTCACTCTCCAGTTAGCTGATTAGCTACTTGATTTAGCAAGGTCCTTCTCATCTTTTCACATTTCAAAATATTTGCAATGATACCTGTCAGTTTATGAAGAAACCCATAGGCAATAATATACAGATAGAGCAGTAGTACAGTAGTAAAACTTGACTGTAACCAAATATGTCACATGATATAAACTCTACAGAATTGACGTTATGAGGATAACTTTGAGCATCAAATGGTTGGAGCTTGGCTTTCCTCAGCCACATTTTCTAAATAATTGTTAGTAGTTGTACTGTAGGCCTGCATTTTTCTCTGCATTGTTGGAGTTGCATATATTATATAAAAAAAATAACAATTTCACATTTTCTCAAGTTTGGGACATTTCATACATTTTAGGGACTTCTTCACTAAGTGAATGTGTTCATATTTTTCCACCCTTGATAAGTGAATTGAAAATAAAACTAATCGGTGTGATACTGTAGATTTCATTAGGACCGTTTCATGTTCTCCCCATTTGGGACACCTATACGTTTAGTGGCATAGCTCCATGAGTATTAAAGCTATTTTTACACAATTGGTATTGCTGGATTCAGTAGAACCACACCTTTCCAACAATACATAATATGTCCTGCTATGACAATCCATGTCAGATTCACTACAAAGTAAAGAAAACATTTCTTTAGATTTACATTTCCGCCTATTGTAAGTATGTGTTCAAATTACTGTATCTCCTAGTTACATTCAGATATTGACATTTGGTCTTTTCTAGAATGTAGAAGGAAGTCCTGGCTTCAAGTATGCCAAGTTTTAAACCTATCAGAGCTTCCATTGTGAATCTACATGAGTTTATATGCGTCAACCCCCAGACGGACAGGCTTTATTTTTAGTTTGGGGTGTATAACTTTATATATCAATTTCACCACTTTTGCAGTAAAATATTTTTATACAACAATCCATTTCATGTATGGGAGGCCTTATAGATGAGGAAAAACTATGTTGTGTTTGGTCCTACCTCTGGGAGGGGTATCTCGAAAACTAAAGCCCTTTTTGGCTGTTTGTCACAGGCCTATTAAAGGGGAAATCCACCCATTTTCAATATTTAACTATGTCATTAATATAGCATAAAGGAGTTGTGTGGAAATAAGAAAAAAGTTCCCCCCTTTCTGTGTTGCCTTGAACTGGAGGATTGATTGTGGGTTTAACATTGCAAATTACAACGTGATGACTCATCATGTTGTAATTTGCAATGTTAAACCCACCAATGGGTGGATTTCCCCTTTAAGGACCCCAATTGAAACAAGCCTAGAAGCTTTCTTGTGGTGTTTATCCTTTTAGTTGACCTTGTACCAGTGAATTGTACTGTCATGAAATTGTACCTTTTCCTATGCAAACTGATAATAAAAACCTCAATCAATCAATCAAACTGACTCACATAACAAGAGATCCATATGAAAGCAACACAACAAAAGTACACAGATAGCTGGACATTAAAGTACAAAGATAGCTGGACTTCAGGTGGTGATCAGTTAAGGCGTTTGTACCTTTTCCTATGCAAACTGCAATCAATCAAACAGTAGAACAAGTTGTAAACGGAGCTATGCAAATAGTCAAACAGTAGAACAAGTTGTGAAAGTTGAGAAAGCCATTTATAATGAATGGTAACTATAATAATTGCAAAAGTAGGATGTATGTATGTATGTATCTAAATAAAGCAGGGCCGGACTGGGACCAAAATTCAGCCCTGGCATTTTGGTTCGGACCGGCCCCCCCGCCCCCCCCCCCTCCCCATTTTGTGTTTCACTGTTTCAGCCCAGCCCTGCACATGAACTCTGCGGCCGCACTGAGGCGCCTGCTGGAAAGCATCCCAGCCCAAACATTAACGTAACTAATAATTGGGCCGCGCGACTCGGATATGACCGTAATAACCATAAACTGGGGCCCAGCGGCCCACCGGGCATTTGCCCGGTACGCCAAATGGCCAATAAAGCCATTTATAATGAATCTCGCACAACTGATTGATTATATAAGTGCAGTGCAGCGGTAACTCTGGTAATTATCTATAATAATTTCAAAAGTAGGTAATTTCAATATAATGAATCTCGCACAACTGATGGATTATTTATAATGAATGTCGCACAATATAATTGCAGGGCGAAATGTCTGGGCGAAGTGTCTGGGGGTGGGGGGGCGAAATGTCTGGGGGTGAGCGAAATGTCTGGGAAAAACGTCTGGGGTGGGCGAAATGTCCGGGCGAAATGTCCGCTCAAAAACAGGGGCGAAATGGTTTTAGGGCGAAATGTCTGGTTACCAGATAGATAGATAGATAGATAGATAGATAGATAGATATGCCAAGTTGTACTTGTCATAAGTCTGGATTGTGAATTGTGGTTATTGATCATTTATAGGATCTTTTTATGAAGAGGGCTCTGGTTAAGTCCTCACTTTAATGAAGTGGGCCCTGGAGAGAACTGGGCACTTTTACAAAGTGGGCATTGAAGCACTGGACACTATTATGAAGTGGGCTCTGGATAGAACTGGGCACTTTTACAAAGTGGGCATTGAAGCACTGGACACTATTATGAAGTGGGCACTGGATAGAACTGGGATCAGTTGAAGTGGGCCCTGTCCTGTCCAGTTGTGTATGTATCTTTGTCTTACAGGCATTGAGTTTAATCAGGGGTCATTACCACACAGGTTTACTGGGCCCAGTAGCTCAGTGGGCCCAGTAGCTCAGTGGGCCCCAGACCAGAGCCATTATGTGAATTGTTTTCTGTTATTACGGGGCCAGGCTTCCAGCATGGACCCGTTTTGTTATTGGCATTATTACGGGGCCAGGCTTCCAGCATGGACCCGTTTTGTTATTGGCATTATTCCATTTCTTCTTCTTCTTCTTCTGCCGTTTTTGCCAGTTCTGGCTGAACCGTGCATACGCTTTTTATGAAACTCGGCCATATGATAGATGGTCATGAAAAACTATCAAGAAATAAATCTCACAATCTTTCGTCAAAAGGTGGCGCTATAGCACTCAGTTGAAAATGCCAACTTTGAACAGGTACAACTCATGCCCTGTTTGACCTACAGCCATGAAACTTCGATGCACACATGCGTCACCTCATGCCTAACAACTTTCACTGTTTGACTTTTGACCTCTGACCTTTAGATCTCCCACCATTTCGAAAGCAGTTAAAACCTATCTCCTCCTGGGATTTTTGAGCAATCTGCACGAAACGTTTTACACATGAACTTTGGACCTATGCCGACCAAACGGTGCAAGCAGATTTTTTCTAAGTGAAAAAATGAAGCTTTAATGAGCCAATGAATAGTGCAGTTTTATGACAATTATTCATCTGCCCCTAACACATACATGCAGACTTTCTTCTTTTACATGCAGACCATTCTTTGAAACTTTGCAGAAATGTAAAGGGCCATTCCAAATATCACTGAAACCAATCTTACTCCAATTGGTCAAACGGGGGCGCTATAGCAATTTTTTGAAAATGCAAACTTTAAACAGGCAAAAGTCATGCCTCGTTTGGCCGACAGCCATTAGACCTGCTTACACATGTGCCTTGACTAATGAGGAACACATCTATCACGTTGACCAGTAAGCACCGCCCTTAGATTATCCGCAATCTTGAGCAGTTTGAAAAACACTTAAACCCAGGATTTTTCAGCTATTTGCGTGAAGCTGTATCATCAGTGTGATCTCTTTTTTCAGAGGTTTGTCTGTTGGTCCAATAGCTTCCCGCTTAAGCGTATGTCTCACAACCTCAAGGTCACAGGTTCAAGCCTCACTTGGTGCAGACTTCATCTAAGTTGCATTTCACACAACATGACTATCAATGAATACATCTGCAATTGTTAAAGATAACATGAAAAACTTAATTGAGTGTTTTTTACATACTTCATTGTGAAAATAGCTGATCTACAATCTCACAACTTTTCAGATAGCAATGAGAGTATGTTTTTTCAATGTATAACATACTTCATTGTGAAAATAGCCGATGTACAATCTGACAACTTTTAATGGTTTTTGAGCTTGTAGATCGGCTACTTTCACTAGTTTTGCTTCTGAGGAGATGTACAATTTCTTCATTGGTAAATGGTTTGTGAACGAGTGATCTTAGTGTTAGTGAAACAGGGGCTTGGGTCATGACAGAAGGCAAGAGTTTGTGATCCTCAACAGACAATATCAGCCTGGACAAAGCTATAGCACTATAGGTAGTGTTGCAGCTACCTAAGAGTGCCTCACGACCGCAAGGTTGCCGGTTCAAGCCTCACTTGATGCAGACTCATTTAAGTTGAATTGCAAAAAACATGGCTCAATCTATTCCGTTTCCATGGCTCTCTCTCTTCAATCTATTCCGTTTCCATGTCTTTCTCTTCAATCTATTCCGTTTCCATGTCTCTCTGTCTCTTCAATCTATTCCGTTTCTATCTTCAATCTCTCTCTCTCTCTCTCTCTCTCTCTCTCTCTCTCTCTCTCTCTCTCTCTCTCTCTCTCTCTCTCTCTCTCTCTCTCTCTCTCTCTCTCTCTCTCTCTCTCTCTCTCTCTCTCTCAGGGGCGGCCATAGCTGAGTGGTTAGGGAGCCAGAGGCTCTGGTTGCCCCAGGTACGATTGCAGGCCAGGTCAGCAAATGTGTCGATGAAATGAAATTTGTCCCTTTGTCTTAACTAGGGTTGTCCGATATTGGCTTTTTTACCGATAACCGATATACCGATATTGTCCAACTCTTAATTACCGATACCGATATCAACCGATACCGATATATGCGGGGATTATTGTGATTAGGGTAAGCTCAAATTTCATATCACACACACCATATACAGTAAGAACTCCTGTAACTTATTTATAAAGCAAAAAAAAAAAATCAAAAACCGATACCAATATTTTCCCGATATCAATTTTTATGCTAATATCGGCCGATAATATCGGGAGGCCGATAATATCGGACATCCCTAGTCTTAACCCCTAATTGCTCACAGGCCCTCATTGGAAACAAGACTGCAAGGACTTTCATGAACTGACCTGTTAAAGGAATTATCATTTCTCTTTCTCTATCCTGGCCCCGTATTATCGCTGCTTGCAGCTATATTTAACTTCCCCCTCCATTTTGCTTTAATTATGTCTTTTTGATATTGTTTATATATTTGTATTTTTCCTCAATCTGTTGGTGAGGCTTTAAATCCCTCTAATAGGACAAACGTATAAAATAAATGCAAGCTTTTATTCAAACATAGCTGTATTATAAGTACATGTGACAGACAAATTAATGAATGAACAAATTAATTAATTAACATTATTCTGACCAAGTAATCTGATTGATCAAAATACTGTAGGCTCTCCAGCTGTGCTCAATATGAGCATGAGCCCCCCATGACTCCTTAACCGAATGGACCCGTAACCATTTGGTCCTATAATAGTTAAATAAACACTGAGGATTATATAGTGTAGAGTGGGGTCCCACATTGTATCACACTGGGGGTTCTTGTCCTTAGAAAGGTTGAGAAATGAACATCACTCCCTATATATGTGCAGTATTTAAATAGTATTTACAGTATATGTATTGTTTTTAAACAACACAGTTACAAGACAAGACTAACGTATAACAGAGGTAGAGGAAAGGAGCAGACTCTAAACCTATAGGACACCACATTAAGTATTTTAATATAAATGGATATTATCTTCTGCTTCCATAGCAACGTACTGTAACCAGAGACATAACTGTGGTGTGTGAGGTGAACAAAGTGATCCAACAGGTTTTATAACATGTTGATACATGCTACAGTCAGCACATTAATTACACACATCGCTGTCAGGGAGAAACCTTGTATCTCTGCACTTCAAAAGTAGTGCAAATAGCAGATCTACAAACTCACAACGCGTTGTGATGCGACACGATGTGACCTTGTAGATCTGCTATTTTCACTACATTAAGTATGAATGAACATGTTTAAGTGTGTGTGAGTTTATAAATATTGAACCAATGAAAAGTATCAACAACAGCTTGAGTCTAAATAATATACATTAAATAATAGCTACATTAAATAATAACTACATTAAATAATAACTACTGTTAGTGAGGGTTTGTTAAAGGACTGTATAAAGGGGGGCTGGTTATGTGGGGTTATGCTTCATTCGCCCCTGGGGCGTCGGTCAGGACACAATTGGACAGGAGAGTGAAGAGTGTTTATAGTGGCTGCTTTACTGAGGTAGGCACAGGGTGAAACAGGCATACAGGCATGGGTTGTAGATTGGAATGGAGGGGTACAGGCACTGAGTGCGAGTGACAATGGGTCACTGTATGACAATGTGGTTCTGCAGTAAATACAGAAAGACATAATAACAGGTGTAAGTACAACTACCATACATCACAATATATCACATTACTGCATAATATAATATTGTATACAATATACTAGGCATCTACACTACACAGGTTATCACAGTACTGATATCACTATGTATGATCAGGCATTAATATCACCAGTCTCAAATGAGTGCATTAGCTTCACTATACACATCAGTAATCAATACACCTTTCATAGGAGCTGCTCACTAACATCAAAGACAAACCAATTACTCCTGGTGATAATCACTGCAGCCTAGCACTGTGCTAAAGTGGCTTGTTAATTGGACATCAAAGGGCTGCGCAGCTGCAGGTTGGAACCCTAATGGTGACGCCCATGAAATGCACTTGGCCAACCTTATCACAGATCTGACTTGCTGTAAAGTGCTTAAACATATAAATGCATACATTGGTCCTAACTGTACTCTCTCACATGTTACATGACATTACATCCCAAATGAAGTATAAAGGACTTGTGCTTAGGGCACGCAATGTAGGGAACTGGCATGAAAGGAAAGGAATGATCACTGTCAATCAAACCAGCCATGGAGAGAAATAAACATACAGAAAGGCAGTGGCCCTCATTTATCAACGCGGTGCAGCCCGAATAATGAATAACGTACGGCGTGATCACCGCACCTTTCGGCATTTATCAATATATCCTGACGTGGGCTTCATCCTACTTTACGCTGAGATCTCACGTCTGGTCGAGACCAGTTGTTGCCGTTGGCTGCGCCCGTTTATTCCATTCTAGACCTGCGGAGCACCATTGTCTGACTGTCTGACAAGCATCTGGACACATAATCCACTCCTAAATGTGTATATCTACACTAATAAATAATCGCTGTGAAAATAGGCTATATCATTTTATACAAGTAATTTAAACAAACTGCTTTAACAGTCATTCAGATAAGATTGTAGATCTGTCTGTATTGAAAATAGCAGATATACAAGCTCACAAGCCAGCGTTGCATCGCGACGCGTTGTGAGCTTGTAGATCTGCTATTTTCAAAAATATACGAGCGCTTTTGCGCTGGCGGCCACCTTTTCATGGACAGTGAGGTCTACAAACTTACAGTAGCTTGTCCTATGTTATGGAGTTATGTCATAGAGAGTTATGTTGGCTACACAACCTGGCTGGGTTAAGGATATAAACCCGACGCTCCAATATTAACGTGGCGGCACGGAATCACTGCATTCCGCCCGAGTGTCATGTACCGCTACGCTACGGACACGGACATGAAAGACAAAGTTGGGCGGGCGCGCGCGTGTGTGTGTGTGTGTGTGTGTGTGAGAGAGCGAGAGAGAGAGGCGTGTGTGTGTGAGAGAGAGAGCGAGAGAGCAAGAGAGAGCGAGAGAGAGAGGCGTCTGCGGCGAGGCCGGCGGGGGGGGGGGGGGGGGACTGTTTCTTATTGGCTTTTCATGTCTTTGGTCGTATTCTGGTTCGTCTTCATGTCGTAAAATCGGGGCGTTTTCAGAATATTTAAGAGCGTGTTATTTAAATGACGCTCGTTTCAGCTGTGACATTTATCAACGCTGGGACCAAGTGTAAGCTCGGATCAGCTGTGTAGGATGCGTTGATAAATGAGACTTCGACGTTGGTGTACGGCCGAATATATGGAAAAATATACGCCGGTTTATACGCTGCGTTGATAAATGAGGGCCAGTAACTCTAATAATCATGGTAAATTAATACAATAGACATTACTGATCTAAACAATGCACTTACAGTAATCAAAGACGCACACTGGCACTGTAGTGCTGTACAAATGATAAAGGCAGTTTGTAGCAGGTGAACTGGACTGGATTCACCGCTCTCTCTGCTGCTGCTACGGGAATAAATGGAACGACCCACAATGCATGTATCATGTACCTGCGCACTTAAGGTGGCAGGTACATGATACATAAGAGATAAAAAATAGTCAACTTATAATACTGCTTGGAGCCTTTCTAACAGCCACCCCCGAATGTACCGGGTACATTCGCTCCAAAGAAAGGCGACAGTCTCTAATGTCTTACAAGGGGGTGGCGGTGACGGGTGGCGGAAACGGTAGCGCTGTCCTCCTGTTCGCCGGTCAGGACAGCTGGCAGGGGGACCAGCCTGGCTACTGGTCTGGTGTAGTCCCGATCTCCGATCCTCACATCTGCTGAGCGGAAGTGCCCATCAGCGCTGGGGTGGACCTTGGTGACATGGCCACTGGGCCACAGAGCATGTGGAAGCTGAGGGTCCATCAGCATCACGACAGAGCCCTCTGTGAGGTTGGCTGGTGTAGAGTGCCACTTCTGGCGAGTCTGCTGGCTGGGCAGATAGTTACGGAGGAAACTGTACCAGAAGCGATCTGGCGGAACTTGGGGGTGCCTCCAGCGACGTCGGTTCAGTAGCTCGGTCTCTGGATACACGATCTGGGGTACGGATCCATCCGGCCGCCCCGTCAACAAGACATTGGGTGTCACGGGATCGGGGTCGGTGAGGCAGGACGAGACGTACCTCAGCGGCTTAGTATGGTGCAGATGACTGTCGAAGTCTTGAGTGAGGAGTCGACCAGGATCCCACACGATAAGATGCACTGCCATCTGTTCGAGGTCTGCGGCACGACGGAGTCTGCCGCCGACACGAATGAGCCTCTCCTCTTCATCCATCTCCGGTGACAAGGTGAGCAGTCTACTACTGGATGGGACAGGCTTACCTGCTTTCAGGAGCCGCAGCTCGTCTGGGGAGCTCTCACGCTGGGCTTCCTTGAGTATGAGGACCTCTGCATTGCGGTAATCTTCAGCAGTACAGCTGCTGCTCTGATCTGCCGCCCCATACAGCATCTGCGCTGTAGCTTCTAACAGCTCGTTACAGGTGTCATACTGCTTTGCCTCTGTGTCTAGTGAGCTGGGTGTGGTCGAGGTGACACCACAGAAGGTTGACTTCCGCAGCTCAGAGTTGTCGTTGTCGTCTTTGACATTGGGCTCGACAGTCCACCTATCTGGGGGTTGAAGGAGGAAAGGAGGCCCTTGACTCCACCTGTTGGGCTTCACAAAGTCTTGCAGGGTCTTGTCCCTTGTGACATCGTCAGCGGGGTTCCTCGCTGACTCCACGGATTGCCAGGCATGTGGGCTTGTTAGTTGCTGTATTTCTGCCACTCCGGTGGCGACAAAGATCGTGAAGCGGCAGGACCCTGATAGCAGCCACGTCAGCACCGTTGTGGAGTCTGTCCACAGGATGGTCTGATCGATCTTCGGCGTTAGCTCATTCTCTGTGAGCTTAGCCTTTTGGGCTCCAGTGACAGCTCTACACAGCTCGAATCTGGGTGGGGAGAGGAGTCGCTTGGGTGCAACTCTGGACTGGGGCAGGGGGAAGGGCAGAAGGACTTAGCCTTGACTGTCCTCAGGGTTTAGCTTGGTGACGGAGCCTGCATCCACGAGCTCCTGGATCTCGGTGATGTAGGCTTTGGCCCGCTCCGAATCTTCAGCCAGTTGTCGTTCTGTGCTCCACAGACTCGGCATGACGGCATGAAGGAGTGGCATGTCTCCCTTGTGCGTTAGGGGCGTGGCATAACACAGGACCCCTGCTACCTCCACGTGGAGGGTCTTCTCTTCAAGCAGGGCTACCGCTGCGTGGTCTTGACTTTGTGCAAACTCACGTGGGTCCCGGTGGCTGAAGTTGGATACGGTCGGGCGTGGGCCCCTGTAGGTCTGTTCTGCTGTGGCTGCTGTGTCACGGCGCAGTGGAACAGGAATCTGTTGGCCCTGTCCCTGCATCCATGAGGCTTGTGTCATGGAAACTGGAAGGTGCTCAGGCTGTTGATGTGTATAGGTTGCTGCATAGGACAGGGCTCTAGGGGGTAGAGATTGGGCGTACACCGGCTGGTGGTGGTTTAGAGGCTGCTGAGGGGCGTAAGCGGCTGCATAGGACGTAGCCCTGATGGGTAGAGGCTTGGCCGCAGGCTGGTACTGGTACGGGAGCTGCTGCGGCGCCGACACTGCGATGTAGTGTGTAGGCCTCAGGGGTGGAGGCTGCACGGCAGGCTGAAAGTGGTGTAGAGGCTGCTGAGGTGGATAGCCTGCTTGATGGCGCCGAGGCGCGGTGAAGGAGGAAGCCATGTGGGGAGGATAAGGATCTCTGCTTAGCTGCCGGGGTTGGAGGTGCGATGGTTGACTGCCGCCCTTCGCCGGTGACTGTTTGCAGCAGGTAGCTGACATGGCATGGCTCTTCATCAGCTGATCTACTCGGTCCTCGATCGGTTGAGCTGACGGTTCTTCGAGGTCCGCTGTGTCTGGCCATGGCGGGGGATCTGGCCAGTCCTCTTCGTCCACAATGTGGACAGGATGGGGGTCACAGTGGCTGACGTAGTATGGCGTAGCTTGCCGAGGGCTGATTAATGTGTTGGTTAGCCTCCTTATCTCAGCTTGAACTTCACGAGTGAGTTCAGCCACATCAGCGCTCATGACCTGCTGCGTCTGCTGTAGCATGACGTTCTCTTTCAGTACGTCCCTGAGGTCATCTCTCAAGGTGCGTTGCTGGGGTGCATGATGGAGTGAAGGTGGTTCTGGAATCTCCTCCCTGGGCTCACTCTCTAGATACCGTAGTTGGGCTAGCTGGGTTTCCGGACTGTACCTCTGCCGCTCCCGGTAGTACAGGTCCGCCTCTTGTAGGACAGCATCCCGCCTGTGGTGATCGATGTAGGGAGTGGGGGTGGAGTAGAGGGGGGTCATCTTGGCCGCTCCCTCCTCGTAAGATGGCCACTCTTCCTCGTGCCTATGCCTGTTTCGCTGCCTGTGCCACATTAAGTAGTTGACTTGGTAATTATTGAAGCAGCTTGGTAGGCGTGTCTGACGCCCTGCTCGGTGGTCTTCAAACTCCATATTGTCCAGGGGTAAATGAAACGTCCGGCTCGAGGGACCAAATGTTAGTGAGGGTTTGTTAAACGACTGTATAAAGGGGGGCTGGTTATGTGGGGTTATGCTTCATTCGCCCCTGGGGCGTCGGTCAGGACACATTTGGACAGGAGAGTGAAGAGTGTTTATAGTGGCTGCTTTACTGAGGTAGGCACAGGGTGAAACAGGCATACAGGCATGGGTTGTAGATTGGAATGGAGGGGTACAGGCACTGAGTGCGAGTGACAATGGGTCACTGTATGACAATGTGGTTCTGCAGTAAATACAGAAAGACATTGATTGATTGATTGAATTTGATTGAATATTTTATTAGGCAAAAAAATGTAAAACAACACATTTACATTTAAAATACTTTGTCTAACAGGTCCGTTCATAAAAGTCCTTGCAGATTTGTTTCCAATGAGGGCCTTGGTATTCAATTCATAGACATATATAGTGGCACCACAGTTCAAATATCATTACACAAAGAAAATTAAAATAAAACGGCAAAAAAAAGAAATAAAATAAAACACTATGTACAACAAAAGAAATAAAAAAATATGTACAAGAACAGGGGGGGGGGGGGGTCGGCTGTCTAACAGGAAAATGGTACTACCTCCTCTTTTGGCCTCCTGAAAGGTGATTTTTTAAGGCTCTTTTAAATGAGCCCAGTGACCTGCATTTTTTGAGGGATGGGGTTAGACCATTCCAATCCTGGGTGGCAGTGCTGTAGAAGGAGAATTGGCCCATGTTTGTTTTATGGGTGGGTGGTACCAAATTGTTGTTAACGCTCCCTCTGGTATTGTGACTGTGGGTGTCACTAACCTTTTGGAGGTATTTACTCAGATATGCGGGAATAGGGGGCATATCGGGCAAATTTTCATCTACAATTTTGAAGGCCATTCCCATTTTTAGTTGTTTAACCCTGTCTTCCACCCTGAGCCAGCCTAGGCTGGCAAAATGGGTGGGAGAAAGGTGGGTCATGTGCCCCAATCCGAGGAGTAGCCGAATCAGTTTGTTTTGGGAGGTTTGAAGCTTAGTCTTCAGTGACACTGAGGTGTTGGAGTACCAGGAGGTGCTAGCATAGTCAAAATGTGGTTGAATCAGGGCCCCTGAGAGGGTCCTAAGGGCCTGAGGGTTGACAAAAGAGGAAACTCTGCCCATAAATTTGGTTCTCTGGTTTATTATTTTGACCACCTTTGTCCCCATGCTTTCACCTGACAGGTATTTGTCGAGAATACAACCCAAATAGGTAATCTCTTCTTTGCTAGAGATAATTGTGCCATCGACTTTGACCTTGAAATCATTTACATCCATCTGTCTGAGGGAATGTTTGGTCCCAAAGAGAATGGATTCAGTTTTCCCAAGGTGTAGTGACAGTTTGTTATCGGTAAGCCAAGTACGGAATTTTGAGAGTTCGGAGCTGAGCGCCTCCTCAACTTGTAGCTTGTCCTCTCCCGAGATCAGGAGTGCCGAGTCATCAGCGAACAGGAACAATTTGCAGTTACAGGCAGCATTAATGTCGTTAATGTATAAAAGGAACAGTAACGGCCCTAGAATGCTGCCCTGAGGAACCCCACAGCTCACCGGGAGGGAAGAGGACATGGTTCCGTTGATGTCAACCACTTGTTCTCTTCCCTCCAGGTAGGATCTCATCCAGTTTAGTGATGTGCAGTCAAAACCAATCGCCCTCAGCTTATCAAGTAAAATTGAATGGTTTACAGTGTCGAACGCTTTTTGGAGGTCCAACATGACCATGCCGCAGTATTTGCCCGCGTCTACCTCACGTTTGATGTAGTCGGTCAAATACAGCAGGCATGTGTCAGTGGAATGGGAGGTTCTGAAGCCCGATTGGAATTCAAACAACAGTTTATGCTCGCTGAGGTAGCTGTTGATTTGTTCTTGAATTAATCGCTCTACAACCTTTGAGATGGAACAAAGGATGGAAACAGGCCTATAGTTGCCAGGTTCTAATTTGCTTCCTTTTTTATGCAGAGGGATAACTCTTGCCAACTTGAAATCCTGTGGGACGTGACACTGGCTGATGGATAGGTTTGTGATTTGGGCTACTATGGGGGCAATAGCAGTAGCTGCGTCTCTGAGGAATCTGGTGGGGATATTGTCAAGGCCGGTGGCCTTGTTCGGCTGGAGGGCATAATAACAGGTGTAACAGGTGTAAGTACAAATACCATACATCACAATATATCACATTACTGCATAATATATTGTATACAATATACTAGGCATCTACACTACACAGGTTATCACAGTACTGATATCACTATGTATGATCAGGCATTAATATCACCAGTCTCAAATGAGTGCATTAGCTTCACTATACACATCGGTAATCAATACACCTTTCATAGGAGCTGCTCACTAACATCAAAGACAAACCAATTACTCATGGTGATAATCACTGCAGCCTAGCACTGTGCTAAAGTGGCTTGTTAATTGGACATCAAAGGGCTGCGCAGCTGCAGGTTGGAACCCTAATGGCGACGCCCATGAAATGCACTTGGCCAAACTTATCACAGATCTGACTTGCTGTAAAGTGCTTAAACATATACATGCATACATTGGTCCTAACTGTACTCTCTCACATGTTACATGATATTACATCCCAAATGAAGTATAAAGGACTTGTGCTTAGGGCACGCAATGTAGGGAACTGGCATGAAAGGAAAGGAATGATCACTGTCAATCAAACCAGCCATGGAGAGAAATAAACATACAGAAATGCAGTAACTCTAATAATCATGGTAAATGAATACAATAGACATTACTGAACTAAACAATGCACTTACAGTAATCAAAGACGCACACTGGCACTGTAGTGCAGTACAAATGATAAAGGCAGTTTGTAGCAGGTGAACTGGACTGGATTCACCGCTCTCTCTGCTGCTGCTACTGGAATGAATGGAACGCCCCACAATGCATTGCGCACTTAAGGTGGCAGGTACATGTTACTCTGAACACAGTTCTTAAGGTAGTACATAAGAGATAAATAATAGTCAACTTATAATACTGCTTGGAGCCTTTCTAACAACTACATTAAATAATATACATTCAATAATACAGTAGCTACATTAAATAATAACTACATTAAATAATATACATTCATTAATAGCTACATTAAATAATAACTACATTAAATAGTATACATTAAATAATAGCTACATTAAATAATAACTACATTAAATAATAACTACATTAAATAATATACACTAAATAATAACTACATTAAATAATATACATTAAATAATAACTACATTAAATAATATACATTACATAATAACTACATTAAATAATATACATTAAATAATAACTACATTAAATAATATACATTAAATAATATACATTAAATAATAACTACATTAAATAATAACTACATTAGATAATATACATTAAATAATATACATTAAATAATAACTACATTAAATAATATACATTAAATAATATACATTAAATAATAACTACATTAAATAATATACATTAAATAATATACATTAAATAATAACTACATTGGATCAAATGGAACGCAGACTATTTCTTCTATTTCTTAAAATTGAAACTGTTTTGGACATTCCACCTGACAGAGACCATCATACTGTGAAATCAACAGGTTTCATACAGTCCCACAATACAAGGAAGAGGCGGAGTATAACCAAACAAGAGACGGACCAGTATAAATCACTGAGTCCACCTTTAACGTGGCTGTGTGTAACTTAGGTTGTGTTCTGAGTTGATCGAATCTATTGATTGGTGATCAGTGATAGATCTTCATCATGAAGACTGGTCTCCTCAAAGCTGTGTGGTTGGTGTGTGTGTTGGCAGCAGCTGCATTCATTCTGTCATCAGGTTGGTGAATTCACTTTATTTAAGATTTAACATTGATAACATGAAAGCACACCTTGATTCATGTCTGTCACCTGGAAGCTGCTTTGAAAACCAACTAATGTGAATTTAACTCTGTCAGGATACACATTGAACCCTTAGGCCAATGCTTTGTCAATGCAAATGCGTGGATTCATGGAAAAAAATGTGCAAGACCATGAATCCACGCATTTGCATTGACAAAGCATTGGCAGATTCCGCCCCAGAGGTAGAATGAAAGTGCGGTATACTTGGATGCACACCGTGTCATGCACCAAACAATAGCAGATCTACAAGCTCATGGCTTGGTGGCTTTCTTATAGGGTGTCAAACTGGTGGACCTGGGGCCGAGTACGGGCCCTGAAGGGGTCCAATCCGGTCCATTATGTTGCATTTGTAAACTCAGAGTTACAGACCTGTAAGGGTCCATTTGGTTCCATTTACACCTCTGTGTTGTTTGTTCTGAAATAGTTAAAAATATAGTTTGTTTGTCATCCAACGTTCAAACTTACGCTGCCAAAAAGGGGGAGGAGCTATGGAACTATGGATGTGTAGCTGAGGAAAAGGAACAGATCTACAAGCTATCATCGTGTAACATTGTGGCGCGTGGTTATCTTGTAGATCTGTTATTTTTTGGGAGTGACATTGTCGTACGATAGAGCATGAAACATATCTGTCTGTCTGTCTGTCTGTCTGTCTGTCTGTCTCTATCATGTTTAGCTTATCATCTTGGTTGCATACCAGTGAGGCACACCAAAAACCACAGATCTACAAGCTCACATTCCAACATGTCACAGCACAATGGGTGCGTTTACATGCACAATATTTATTCATTCAGAATGAACTCTTTCCGAATAGAAATGTATACCCAACTGTTTACATGGCACCTGAATAAAAGTATTCCTGTTCCTCAATCGTTTACATGAGCAAAGCATTCATTCGGAATAGAACTCTGGTCATGCGCAGAGTGCTTCGGGCCAGGTTGGGGGCGGGGGACGGGGGGAGGGGGCGGGGGTGTTTGACAGGTAAACATATTTATTATTTACCTCTGGCAGCCTTGGTAATGAATAATAACAATTAAGTCACGGCTGCCAGAGAGAAATAATAACAAGCCACAGCTCACAATCAATCAAAGCTGCCAGCTATATAGGTAAATGAGGAAGAAGAGAAGAGAGACAATAAAACAAGTTAAGAGAGAGAAGGTAGAGAGAAGGTTTGATAATGGAAGCACACCTCATCCTGGCTACGGCCATTGGTCTGCTATTGATGAGTTTAATGCAGCAAAATCAGCTCCTGTTATATTTGCTGCTGACCCGGAGGAGGAGCCGGTCGGCGGAGAACCACGGGCGTCTGCGACTTGGGTTTGGAGCGCCAGACTCCACATGGCTTGCGCCTCTCCCCCCCCACCCAGAAGCACCAGGGGGCAATGGATGAAGGTCCGCAGTAAGGACTGGTGGGAGCGGATTGTGCTCACGGAGTACACCGACGCCGACTGGAAGCAGGACTTTCGCATGACCAGACGGTCCTTTGTTAAACTGTGCGCCTTGATGGAGAGCTATATGGCCCCAGATGACGCGACAGTCAGAGCCTCAATCCCCCTCATGATGCGCGTGGCCATAGTCCTGTATAAACTTGGGAGCTGCGGGGAGTACCGACTTGTGGCCAACCAGTTTGGGATCCACAAGTCGACTGTGAAAAAGTTCCTATACATGTTCTGTAAGGGCATGATGGCCGGGCCGGTTAGACAGCTCATACGTGTACCAAGAGATGAAGAGGCAGTGGAGATAGCGGGACGGTTTGAGGCAGCCCATCGTATCCCCCAAATAATGGGGATTATCGATGGCACTCATATCCCCATCCTCCCGCCCTACGTCACCGCGCTAGCCAATGACACATGCGCAAAAGAACAAATGTATACCAGTCTGATACCAGTGCGTTTACATGGGCAATGTAGCCCGATTCTATCGGTATATACCAGCCCTTCAAACCCGAATGGATCAGACCGGTATGGCCATACCGATGCGTTTACATGAGCATTTCTATTCTGAATGAGCATTCATTCCGAATTGAAGTGGAATAAACCTGTCCATGTAAACGTGGCCAATGAGTTGTGGGCTTGTAGATCTGCATTTTCTCTACCAGCACACAACCTCAGTATGTTTGAGTGAGATCTTGACGTGTCTTTTGTAATTCAATAAGAGATCCTTTTGGAGCTTCCATATTTATATTTTATCTCTGAAATGACTCATAGTCTATATACACACTCTAAGTGCTTGATACGATCATTATTATAGTCAAGGCCCTTAAGTCCATTTTTATGTTACAATAGTTCACTTTGTGATACAAGCACCACATTTGGCATGAACAATGCCTAGGACCTACTTTTGCAGAAAAGCCTGTTAGCCACACACAAAAAAAAACAATATGGCTGCCATTTTCCAAAATGGCTGCTGGCGAAAGACATTTTATGTGTATTTTGACCTGGATTGTGATTCGATTTTGATTATTTTGGTATGAACATATAGTTTTGACTCCCCCCGCCCCCTACCCCCGTTAGCTACGCGAAATAAAAACAATGTGGCTGCCATTTTCCAAAATGGCTTCAGGCAAAAGGCATTTTATGTGTATTTTGACCTGGATTGTGATTGGATTATCCAATTTTGATTATTTTGTTATCAGAATATAGTTTTGACTCTCCCTCGCCCCTCCCCCCGTTAGCCATGCAAAAAAAAACAATATGGCTGTCACTTTCCAAAATGGCTGCTGGGGAAATACATTTTATGTGTCTTTTGACCTGGATTGTGATTGGATTTTGATTATTTTGGTATCAACATATGACTTTTTACCCCCCCCCCCCCATGTCTGGATCACAAATTGTTCTAATCGTCACATTTGCAGGCACTTAGCTGTAGAGGCACGTTCAGTCTTGCACCGGCTTTTGTCAGTTGTTCACAAATCGGTAGAGGTAGAGTGAGAGGTAGAGTGTCATCCACGCTACTTGCCAAATGTCATCTTCTGCTCGCCATCCCCAGCTGACAGGGCTCTCTGTATGCATTTGACATACAGTTACCTGGCTTCAGACAGGGGCAACTTGATAAGTGGCATGCTTCACATGATGTGCAAGAGATGCCATAGGACCTCTGCTTCCATGCAAACAGGTAAAATCTTGCATCATCAACCCCATCACCAGTGCTGTTCTTGTCATGCACCGTTACGGGTGGGTATTGACTGAGCTTCTGGAAGACATGAGACACTTCAGGCCACACTTGCCGGGTTTGCCATGCTGTCTTTTCACCTTTTCCCACGAAAGGCTGACACAAAATCACATCCAGTGAAAGTGTGAAAGAAAATGATGCCAATGGATTTTTCAGGGCCTAGATTCTTCACTAAATCGTGAACTGGTAACCAACAACAATACAGTACAGTGCCGTTCAATAACAATACAGTATAGCACAGCACAGTACAGTGCTGTACAATAGCAAAACAGTACAGTACTGTGCTGTACTGTACAATAACAGAACAGTACAGTAGAGTAAAGTACAGTGCTGTACAATAAAAGTACAGTACTGTTTTGTAATGTGTTAGTTGTCCTGTCTTAAGTTACTTAGTTTTTACTTTACTGTTGTCGTAACGTTTCCTGTCTTGTCTCATTACCTTGTGATTAGTTTTATTTCTCCACCTCTGTCCCGTTAGTCCCTTAGCTCAGTGGTGCGCATTCTGCGCAACCTTTTTACGGTACACCCTCAGAAAACATTTGGATTATCCAATCACAATCCAGGTCAAAAACCACATAGCATGTCTTTCGCCGGCAGCCATTTTGGAAAATGGCAGCCATATTGTTTTTTTTTTTGGGTGGCTAACGGGCTTTTGTGAAAAAATAGGTCCAGAAGAAACTTTGTGGAAAATTTGGCGCTTGTATCACAAAGTGAACTATCGTGTCACTAACAGCCCCTACTATTAGTCCACCAGACTATTGTTCTAGTGAAAAAAAATCTGCTTTATTTTGGCACGCTACTCCTCCCACAGTTTATTTTTCCCAATTTATTACCATTTGTAAAAATGACCGGTCTCACCGGGAATCGTGTACTATTATTTTGTTAAGAGATTGGTTACATAGTTTAATTGATATTTATTTATTTATTAGTGCATTACATTTGGAAAATGAAAAAACTCCCATTCAAGTATTTTTTCCCCAGAAACCGTAAGGGCTAGAGTTACAAGATTTGGAGGGGAGGTTCATAATTTAGTCCGAAATTATCAAAAAAAGAATTACACCAGTCGGCCTCATGGTGGTGCTATAAAAGCCCCCTTTACGTTTTGGCCTATAACTCTTGAACCGTAGGTCGTAAAATATATATTTTCTTCCCTAGATTCCCTGGGGCCACGCCCATTTGCGTCAGGATAGATTTTCCGCCATTTTGAATTTTCTTCAAAACACACTTTTAGCTCCTCCCACATATTTTCTCAAAATTTCACGAAAATCGGTACACATGATCTCTGGGCCCATGCGATAAACACATCGATATAACATTTTGATAGTCCTTACCGTTCGTCCGTAAATGGCTTCCAAAGTCAGCGGGAGGGGCCCGTTTTACAAAAAAGGCCAAAAATCACTTACGAAACGTCCGGTCAATCCCAAATTTGAATCACATGTCAAGGGTGGTTTACTCAACAGATCCCCAAAGCATTTCCACTTTGCTTCATAGGGGGCGCCAAAAATGAGCATAATGTAACCGTTTGATGCTAAAACACGATTTTGGGGGGTATCAATCCTCTCAAAATGAAGCGCAAGTCAGAAGTGACGTGACAAGGTAATTGGCGCAGCTTCCGACGGTATTCCTCCCGGCGTATTCCTCGAGTCCCGGCGGCAGCGACCCACGATTCGCGTTGGCGCAACCACACTTTGTAATTGCCCTGAATTGCGACGCGTCTAGTTTGCAGCAGCAGCGAGCACACTGTAGTTGTTGTGGGCTCGCTGCAGCAGCAGTGAGCACACTTTAGTTATTGTCACTATTTGTGGGCTAGCTGCAGCAGCAGCGAGCACACTATTGATGTTCTACAATATTTCTTTCTCCCAAAAGTATGGCACCTAACTACTCCCACATACTTTCACTTAGAAACTCCATTCAAACTGTAAAAAAATCAGCTTACTGTGTACATCTATGCTTGTACTTTTCTTTTTGAGATAATTTGTAGTTTTCAAATTAATTAACTTTAAGCACCCAATGCATGTTTTTTGCTAGTGGGGAGAGAGAAGGACAGAGGAGAAATGCCCAGTGTTTTCAGTGATGTTGCTAGGTTTTCAATGTAATGGGTCCTGGGACCCAAGGGTGGTCTTTTAGATGGGTCCCAGGGACATTTTATGAGTCCCACAAACTCACACCCTACGTGGTGGCCGGTGCTTGGACCCGGTTCGGTGCCCCCCGGGACGGTTTTGTCAACGGGAGGGAGGGGGGGGGTTCTGTGCGGACCCGTTCCTGCTTCTCAAGACCGATACCGATAATACAAATATATATACATATATTAAAAAATCATAAATATATTTTTTCAAATATATATGAATCTGTAGTATTAGCACACCTTATGGTAAGAAATACTAGTAGTGGGCAACAGGTGGATTTAACATACCTTTGACCAATAGAATAAATTCAATCATAGAACCTTTTAATCATTATTATTTTATTTTGTATTATTTATGAATGTAGAATTTATTTGTACTATTAGTAGAGTCAAAAATGGAGGTTCCGTGACCATCCTTTGGCAAGTAAGGTTTGACGATTGATTTGACCTCTATGGACCCTTTAGAAAAGATTTAGCCCCCAGGTCCCTCCCAAAAATCCTGGCATTTTTTGCTAGACAGCCAAATTCAAAATGGCGCCCGGCGCCATCTCTAAAAATTAACTTTTGATCTGAATGACCTAGAATCATGTATGAAGGGACTTTTCCATACAAGTCAACCATGAGGATTCCAAATCTGACACAATTTTAATTGTAAGACCTTGTTTTGACTCCGAAATTCAAGATGGCCGACATCCAGTAGAGTAAAAACTTACACCCAGGGGGCAAAGGGGGGTATGCTGCATTTGCCCTGCCATAAAAGGTTGGCCACCAGAAATAATATCTATGACCCAGTAGGATCACAACCTATATGGACAACCCGGTCACCTTGCTGCTGGAAATCCAATATGGCCGCCTCAATATTATCAGAAAGTAGCTTTGGCAATAACTTTTGAACCAGATGGGCTAGAAATAAAAACTTGGTGTCTATTTCATGGTTTCAGAGCATGAGAAACTCAATGGAATACTTATCTTTATGATTGGGTGTGTCTGGACCTTTCATTTGCATATTTCCAAGATGGACGCCACGCGAAAATGAGTTTTACTATGACTTTTACAGTGACAGCTGACTGTTATGGCAACAAGTCTGCTTTTTAAGCAATATGAACACATTTGGTCAGTTTGAGCTTTAATTTATATGTTGTCAATATGGCAGACCCACACCATGAGTCTGGTCAGAGTCGTGTAATCCGGGACACAGAGATGGTAGTCAAGGTCATGGCAGCAGTGGAGACTAACCCATGATCAACATATCTACAGGACAGTGTGCTGATTCCACAGTCAAGGACGACTTGATGAGTGTGAAAGAACTGGGAGGCACTGAAGGCACTGTGTGAGTCACTGTCCAGTGAACAGAAGAAGACAAGCATAATGAAGCTTAACACTTTCTACACTCAAAACACATCATCTAAAATATCTAAGGGGAAAACCTCAGCACCTGGCAAGAGCAATGAAATTACTGCCCTCCTGCGCATGACCCAAATCATAGCCAGTGGTGGAGAACTCAACCTTGTCTTTATAGGCAACCACGAGTGCAGTGACTTCCCCCCTTCCCTCTTCCAGGAAGATGGCAGGATGAGAACAGGTACCAAGGCAAGCCTTGTTAAGGTCCTGAAAGAGGAGACCAAAGTTGCATGCATCCCTGACCTGCCTACAGAAGACATAAAAACAGCAGTAGTTATTGATGCCATGTATGCCATGCGCCATTGGTCGTTCCTGAAAGGTGAAGCATTTGGAACAATCGCTGAACGATACCAACGTCTGCTGTTGAATGATGTGCCTGCTGGCACAGAGATCATTCACTTCTGTTTTGACCAGTACAGTGGACCTAGTCTTAAGACAGCTGAGCAAGAACACAGATATGCTTGACCAAAACCTGCCAAAGAATATGAAGTCAGTATGCATTACACAGCTCCAGATCCTCAGGAGTTTTTTGCTGTGTCAGCTAACAAGGCAAACCTATTGAGTTTCCTCTGTGACGAATGGTGTGAAAATGAGAAACTTAAGGCGGCCCTTGGTCCAACACATCTTTACCTGGGTGGGGGGGTTAAAGAAGAGACAAGGAGTGTGGTGATCAATGAGGGGTCTATTGAAGATGTCCCTGCACTAGAATCCACACAACAGGAGGCTGATACAAGAATAATACTTCACACCCTGTACAGCGTCCAGAATGACAAAGTTGACAGAGTTCTCATCCATGCCAATGACACAGACAACATCATCATGTGCCTTTACTATGCAGCAACCCATCTCAGATGCCTTCCAGAGCTGTGGGTGAGAACAGAGCAAAATTCATACCTTCCTCTCCATCAAATGGTATCAGCACTGGGGCTCGCACAGTGTCGTGCCCTGCCCTTTATCCATAGTTTAAGTGGCAGAGATACTGTACCACCAGCTATCCCTTCTTCACTGGGAAGAAGGCATGGTTCAAGGCCATCATGCGTCTGGATCTCTGCACTTGACTTGATGAGTGTGAAAGAACTGGGAGGCACTGAAGGCACTGTGTGAGTCACTGTCCAGTGAACAGAAGAAGACAAGCATAATGAAGCTTAACACTTTCTACACTCAAAACACATCATCTAAAATATCTAAGGGGAAAACCTCAGCACCTGGCAAGAGCAATGAAATTACTGCCCTCCTGCGCATGACCCAAATCATAGCCAGTGGTGGAGAACTCAACCTTGTCTTTATAGGCAACCACAAGTGCAGTGACTTCCCCCCTTCCCTCTTCCAGGAAGATGGCAGGATGAGAACAGGTACCAAGGCAAGCCTTGTTAAGGTCCTGAAAGAGGAGACCAAAGTTGCATGCATCCCTGACCTGCCTACAGAAGACATAAAAACAGCAGTAGTTATTGATGCCATGTATGCCATGCGCCATTGGTCGTTCCTGAAAGGTGAAGCATTTGGAACAATCGCTGAACGATACCAACGTCTGCTGTTGAATGATGTGCCTGCTGGCACAGAGATCATTCACTTCTGTTTTGACCGGTACAGTGGACCTAGTCTTAAGACAGCTGAGCAAGAACACAGATATGCTTGACCAAAACCTGCCAAAGAATATGAAGTCAGTATGCATTACACAGCTCCAGATCCTCAGGAGTTTTTTGCTGTGTCAGCTAACAAGGCAAACCTATTGAGTTTCCTCTGTGACGAATGGTGTGAAAATGAGAAACTTAAGGCGGCCCTTGGTCCAACACATCTTTACCTGGGTGGGGGGGTTAAAGAAGAGACAAGGAGTGTGGTGATCAATGAGGGGTCTATTGAAGATGTCCCTGCACTAGAATCCACACAACAGGAGGCTGATACAAGAATAATACTTCACACCCTGTACAGCGTCCAGAATGACAAAGTTGACAGAGTTCTCATCCATGCCAATGACACAGACAACATCATCATGTGCCTTTACTATGCAGCAACCCATCTCAGATGCCTTCCAGAGCTGTGGGTGAGAACAGAGCAAAATTCATACCTTCCTCTCCATCAAATGGTATCAGCACTGGGGCTCGCACAGTGTCGTGCCCTGCCCTTTATCCATAGTTTAAGTGGCAGAGATACTGTACCACCAGCTATCCCTTCTTCACTGGGAAGAAGGCATGGTTCAAGGCCATCATGCGTCTGGATCTCTGCACTTGAGGAGTTTGGTGAAAACTCTTATGATTCCCTCTCAGATGACGTCCATAAATCCGGCACGAGACCTCACAATTGCTGTATATACATCCAAAGAGGACCACCAGGAGGATTTTGACCTGAGTAAGCTTAGAGTGTACAAGTTCCTCAATAATAGATCATCCCTCTTAAAGCTGCTGCCCCCGACAGAGAATGCCTTTGACCTGCACCTGAGAAGAGCTGTCTCTCAGTGCTAGCAATGCAGTCCCCCTTGCATCTACCGAGCCAGCCTGGCCTGTGTCAATGAACAAGGCAATATCATGCAGCTGTATCAAAGGCTGCCAAAAAAAACTGTTCCCGTGCAAAGAAGGCAATTCCATGCTACTTAGGATGCCGTTGCCAGGGACTGGAGACACGATGCAGCAGGATCAGTGCAACACATGACAACAGTGACAGTGAATAGCATTGTACCATAGTATCATTGGCTTTAGAAGCAGGCAAGACAGCACCATAGAGGTCAAAATGAACCTTTTGTAGGCAACCTCAATTCCGCCTTTACTCTATTTGTCACTAAGTAGTCTATCTTTTGTTATGTTACTTGAATGCATACCACTATGTTAATTTGTATAGCCCTAAAGTTGAAGTTTATGGCAAGTCTTGGAGTGTGCATGTGTCGGTTTATATTGTATTTAGTTTATTAAAATGATACATAAGATACGTTGTGGGCTTTTTCTCCGATTTTCTCTGCAATCATCCCCACAACTATAGATCTATAAATCAATAAATCTGAGGGGAAATGTAATACCATACATTATTTATGACTGCAGCCATATTGACAACATATAAATTAAAGCTCAAACTGACCAAATGTGTTCATATTGCTTAAAAAGCAGACTTTTTGCTGTAAAAGTCATAGTAAAACTCATTTTCGAGTGGCGTCCATCTTGGAAATATGCAAATGAAAGGTCCAGACACACCCAATCATAAAGATAAGTATTCCATTGAGTTTCTCATGCTCTGAAACCATGAAATAGACACCAAGTTTTTATTTCTAGCCCATCTGGTTCAAAAGTTATTGCCAAAGCTATTTTCTGATAATATTGAGGCGGCCATATTGGATTTCCAGCAGCAAGGTGACCGGGTTGTCCATATAGGTTGTGATCCTACTGGGTCATAGATATTATTTCTGGTGGCCAACCTTTTATGGCAGGACAAATGCAGCATACCCCCCTTTGCCCCCTGGGTATAAGTTTTTACTCTACTGGATGTCGGCCATCTTGAATTTCGGAGTCAAAACAAGGTCTTACAATTAAAATTGTGTCAGATTTGGAATCCTCATGGTTGACTTGTATGGAAAAGTGCCTTCATACATGATTCTAGGTCATTCAGATCAAAAGTTAATTTTTAGAGATGGCGCCGGGCGCCATTTTGAATTTGGCTGTCTAGCAAAAAATGCCAGGATTTTTGGGAGGGACCTGGGGGCTAAATCTTTTCTAAAGGGTCCATAGAGGTCAAATCAATCGTCAAACCTTACTTGCCAAAGGATGGTCACGGAACCTCCATTTTTGACTCTACTATATTGTGTAGCAATAAAAGACTGAAAATACTGGCTTACAGTGGAAATATTGGCAACTAAAGAAATAGGAATTCAAGAAATAATGAAGACAAATACTGACAATGCCTATGAACGTTGGCTTGCAGTTATTGCACATAGCCAAAATGCTATAATATATTAAGCTTGTTATTGAGAAAGGAAAATAAAGTTATCTTTTTGAGGAGAAGTGGAAGTCACTTTAAGTTTAGTATGAGGGAGAGGGTCTACCCTCTTCAGGGAATTACTTGATATGATATCTCTAGGCTACAGAAAAAATTCAGTTGGCTATTAAACATACACAAGACACAGACGATAGACAACCGGTTACTTACAGCTGCCATTAATTAGTGCTTTTGATTGCCTTTGTGGTCAAAACAGGGTCAAATGCATAGGCTCAACGAGCCATCGTTAACCTGCTAATGTTACACAGCTGATTGGCAACATGCGTTAAACGCATCCACCACCACTCTGATCTCCAAGCAAGTTGGAGAACACTCTAAAATCGTGAAATTTACTTTGGCTGTTCAATTCAAGATGACAATAGCAACAAATGTTAGTAGGCTAGTAGACCTGTATGTATGATAATCAGTTATTATTCCAGACAGTGGTCTATCCAAGACGTTTTAACACGCTTGAGACCAGGTCTCAACCAGCTCCTCATGTCGTCTCACTCTCTCTCTCTGTGTAGCGTAGCCTAACAGAGGGGAGGGGCTGTGCTGCTGCTAAACCGTGTCTAACCGAGAGTTATACTTCTCCACACATGGTGTCTAACCGAGAGAGTCCATGGCTCCATGCAGATCACAGCTGACAAATATTATATATTATCGGAGCTATTATTAATGTTATCGGTTTTATTGGGATGATGTCATAAATCCTGATATCAGACCGATAATTATCGGGCCGATACTTATCTTGCACTACTAATTTTACCGCAAATTATTTTTATATTTTTCTCTGTTGTTGGTGACAACTCTAGTGCGTCCCATGGACGCCACGGCGGTGTCATGAATGCGTCCTTTCGCAATATGGTGCGTCAGCGACGCAGGACGCAGGCCTACGAGCATCTCTGTGTTTTCACTGTGTCACTGTGGCCACATTTTTAACTCTACAGATATTTATTTTACATCACCAAGTGCGAAGGAAAAGAAGTAGGAAGTCTGCACGCTGTTCCCAAGCTCCAAGAAACTCACTTTTTATTTTTGCAACGTTTCGACCTTCTAGGTCTTCATCAGGCAAATATTGACCATATTGACATCACCAAGTGCGCACAGGTCTGCTCTCCGATTTAATCCAAAGATCTAAGCTGTGTGATGTATACATTTTTAGTTAAGACCATTAATATAAACCCATGGACCTACACACTCTAGCAATCAGTAGGCCTACAGCTGGTGCTACCTAATCTGTCAGTCATTGGCTGTCTAATCTGAGTTCCCAGAAGTTTTCGGACACGCCTCTTACCGGTCTGAGAGCTGTGCAACTCGTCTAAAAAGTCGGACGAGAGGCAAACAGCAGTACACAACAATGGCGGCCGCAATTTCTCAAGGGGAAATTGCTTCCCGTCGCTCCTATATGCATCACCCACTGCATGTGGATCCCGCCCCCTTTTCTTCATTGGCTGTTGATTTGAATCGCCCCTGCTGTCCAAGCTTCAACGCAATGCCTCCCAGACTATTGGCTGTCAGGCAGTGGTGCTGCGAAGTAACTAAGTATATTTACTCAAGTACTATGCAAGTGCTTACCATGCACAGTTTAATTTTGAGGTCCTTTTACTTTCCTTTCCAATTTTGTTACTTCTACTCCACTACAATGTAGAGGTGCTGCGATCATGATTTTTGTGATCCGATCCGATTCTGACCAGGCAGCATAAAACAGATCCGATTCCGATTAATTCCGATCCGATATGGTACGGCAATTAATATTAATATTTATTTTACTAAATGTTAAAAAAGGATTGATCAAGTGATGTCACTCAAACAGAGAACACAACCCCCAGAATAATAGTCAACAAGTTCCACAACAGTAGTTTAGAAAAACTGCCCCATTTATTATTAACCAGTGCCAATGGCTTCGCTTTAACTTAAACAGCAGCATTAAATAAAATACAAAATAAATGAAAAGATCCTGTGTAACACAAACTTGGCTTCCGTTTGACATGGTAATTTCAGGTAAAAAAAAAAGTCATGACTTCTAAAGTCACAAATATAAAAATAAATAAAATCCCTTTACAACGATACACACACAATATTGTCCAACTGTTCAATGCTGAGTCCAGGTCTCCAATTCTGCCCAAAAGCAATGCTACCATTGGTCTACTAAAACAATAGAGTGAACAAATAACAAAACTTATTAATAATAGTCCACAAGTTCCACAACAGTAGGTTATGAGAAAAAGTAACTGACCCATTTATTATTAAACGTCTCAAATGGATTCACTTTAAATTGAAAATAAATTAAAAGAAAACCTTGCACTTCTTTATGAATCTGCGGGATGGCTGTTTAAGTAATATAACTGCGGCTGGGCATATTGTAGCGAGGCTCTAGGTGCTCTATTAATCATTGAAATCCGCCATTATTTACCATAGACAGTGGCTGGTCATCCAGCACTATAAACTGGGCAATGTGCTCTGTTATTTATTTTGCCTTCTTGCTCTCTCTTGGGAGTTTTTCACGCTTTTCAAATGTCTCTGCCAACGTTGACTGTCGGGCGTGTGGTCGCTTTTTCTTTTCTGTAGCTTTTTGATATTAAGAATATAGGGCTTGATGGTGTTTTTTAAGATGATTAATAACGTTGGTCAAGTTGTACCTTGTATTGGCGTTGCCAACGTGTGGGACGTCTTTTAGACACGACTTGCACTGGGCTGTTGGGTCCGTTAGGGCATATAACACGAAATACTCCCACACGGCTGACATCGCTGCTTCCTGCTCGTACTGTAGTTCTGCTAATACTATGGGCCAGAGCTAGCCTCCAGCCATGCTAACAACACACACTGGTGAGATCACACATGGCCACTGGACCCAGTGTTGCCAAATTTTGTGAGAGAAATAAGCAACCAGGTCTAGGAAAACCTGGGCACAAAACATTTATAAAAATATTTGAGAACCACTGGTTTAAACAATAAATACAAAAAATTGGAAGCAAGCCAAAATAAGCAAGTGCACGATAGAAATAAGCCCCAAAAACCGCAACTACCAATTTTTATAAGCAACTTTACAGAAAAAGAAGCCCAAAGTCGCTTATAATAAGCCGACATGGCAACACTGACTGGAGCCAACGTGCTCGGAGTGGGAAGGATCAAAGTGCTGGAGCGGATTACTGGAATGGAGTACTTTAATCGGAGCGGTTTATCGGTCAATTTGCTGCAATCCGATCCGATCCACAATTTTTCATTGATATCGAGCCGATATCCGATCAGTTAATCGGATCGCGGCATCTCCACTACAATGACAGCATTGACAGCTTTAGTTACTTGTTAATTTTCAGATTTTATTATTAATACAAAACCTACAGTAACCACATACAGCCGACGCGTTATGAGCTTGTCGATCGGCTATTTTCTGAAAATTTGAGTACTTTTACTTTGGTACTCAAAGTATATTTTGATGCTAAAACATTTGTACACTGTAAGCTCCAACCCCCCCCCCCCCCCCCCCCCCACACACACACAGGCACACATAAACCCCATACTCCACCGCCACACCACATGACATACCCCCCCTCGTCATACAAACTGTACAAAAGAAAAGCCGATCTACAATGTGATGCGTGATGAGCTTGTAGATCTGCTATTTTCTGAACATTTAAGTACTTTTACTTTGGTACTCAAAGTATATTTTGATGCAAAAACGTGTGTGTATTTCAATCTCCAAAACTACCACCCCCCCAAACACACACACCCCATACTCCACCGCCACCCCACCTCACCTCCCACACCAAATGACATACCCCCCTTTGTCATACTTTGACTATTCTAACAAAGCCGATCTACAATGTGACGTGTAGTGAGCTTGTAGATCTGCTATTTTGGAAAAACCTTGGCAGTCTATGGAAAGTGTGAGTACAGGGGACGGCAATGGCTCAGGGGTAAGAGTGGCCGGTAGAGCAGCCGGATGGCAACTGTGAGGTTCCCAGTTCGATCCCGGGCTCCCCCAGAGTTAGTGTCGAAGTGTCCTTGAGTAAGACACTGAACCCCTAATTGCTTCCGATGAGCAGGTGCCTTAGATGGTTTCCTCCGGCATCGGTGTACGAATGTATGTGTAAATGGGTGAAATTTTTGACGGTGAAACACACACTGTAAACCATCGGAAATAGCTAATCTACAAGCTCACTGGAGCCAGGGGGGAGCACCCCACATCCATCACTCGCGTCCCCTATACCCCTCCACCCCCTCCACTACCATCAGCTATGCAAGCAGGTGTGTAACTGATGACAATTAGGATAATGATAACGGTGCTCCTGATCTGATCAACCGGAGGCAAGTCTACGCCCACACACACAACACAAAGACTACTTTTTACTACTATTTTTTTGGCTTTAAAGCGATCCCACATTGTTTCTTCAAAGAACAATATTTTCTAGTGTTTAATAACTATGTTCAACTTACTAGGCTACTTGTTTATTATTGTGGGCTCGCTGCAGCACCAGTGAGCACACTGTAGATATTGTCACTATTTCTTTATTCTCTCCCAAATGTTTGGCACCTAACTACTCCCACATACTTTCACTTAGAAACTCCATTCAAACTTTAAAAAATCCAGCTTACTGTGGACACGTGTGCTTGTACTTTTTGAAATAATTTAAAGACGGGATGCCGTGATTTTCAGTGATCCCCCCCCCCCAAAAAAAACAAAAACAAAACAAAAACAGGAGGCTTAATAAAGTTCTATCAACCTCATAGACACATGAAAAACACAAAATGTGCAAAACCATGGGACCACCTCTTTAAGCACCCAATGCATTTCCAACGGGTGCATTTCGCCTTTCCGACATGTCGCCTTTCCGACGTTAACGAACCCTATACCTAACCCTAACCCTAACCCTAACCGCACGCGGAAGCCACTAGTCGGAGTGGCGAGATGTCGGAATGGAAGGAGAACCCCATTTCCAACAGGTTTTTGGAAATGCATTGGGACAGAGGAGAAATGCCCCGTGTTTTCGTAAAGTCACTGTGGCCACATTTTTTACACTACAGAAATTTATTTTACATCACCAAGTGCCCACAGGTCTGTTCTCCGATTTAATCCAAAGATCTAAGCTGTGTGATGTATACATTTTTAGTTAACCCTACTTATCTGGCTGACGCGGCGACACGTCACCCCCCCCCCCCTGTAACGTTAACAAGTCGCGGAAGCTCTCTTTTTAAAGAACAGATCTAACACTATCTTGTAGTTTTTAGAGGTGCACAATATTGTTTTTTTTAAACCGATACCGATATCGATAACTTCCTGCTTCTCGATACCGATACCCGATAAATACAAATATATATACATATATTAAAATCATATATATATATATATATATATATATATATATATATATATATATATATATATATATATATATATATATATATATATATATATATATATATATATATATATATGAATCTGTAGTATTAGCACTAGTATTTCTTGGTAAGAAATACTAGTAGTGGGCAAAGGTGGATTTAACATAGCTTTGACCTAACCAAATACAGTATATCATGACATTTGACTTATACTTGTTACATTCTGCTTGAACAGTAATGCAGATATTGTAACAGCAGCCAGTGTGGTACACTGAAACAAAAAATAATTCAAGAACCAACAATTTGGATGTTACAGTCTGTTTGAATCATAATGCGGATTTATGACTGCAGCCAGTTATACATGCAAGCTAGATTTATACAGTGGGTCGCATGTCGAAAATAGCAGATGTACAAGCTCACGATGCCTTGTGTCCGCGACGCATTGTGAGCTTGTAGATCTGCCATTTTCGGTGCGCGACACCGTCGTACAACGAGGCTGCACCACGTGCAGTGCCAGTGTCGGGTTACTTAGTAACCTGACAGCGTGATGAGACAAGACTATCTTTCTGCTCCCTTGCACCTGTCTCACTCTCTCACTGACCAAACTTACAACGAAGAATTGTAAAACAGATCACTTCCATAATGGAAGTTCCAATGGATATTATTTTTCAGGACTAAGATAACAGGCTCGCTAAGAGATGAAGTGAAGTTGAAGCTGAGTAGCAGTTTGGCAAAACACACTCATCCAACTTTTCTTTGGACACTTCCTTTTTTTTTTTTACAAGATAATAAAATAATAAATAATGGCGCTGCGAGATAATCACCCTCCCGGGCCGTCCTCGCCCGCTCGCGGCGATGGGGCGTATGGGAGGGTAATTCTCCTGGACGCTATTGGTGGAATGTGTAGCCTGAAGTCTTGTTGTGATGCCAATTCCCAATTCCCCCATGTAGCCCCTCCCTGACCACTGTTGATTGGTCTTGGGTATTATATGAGTCATCTAGCTTGGTGTCTACCCCAATGACCCCATGTGACCTAGGCAAGCATTCAGCAGAATAGAAGATCCATACTTTAAGTTAATAATGCACTCCTTGGGGACCCTGTCAACTATGTATATTTGGTTGAAGTGGTTACCCACTAAAACCATATATATTTTGTTGACTATAGTCCCCAGGACTCTATACTAGGCCCCCTCCTGTTTTCGTTTGTACACTAAACATATTAAAATAGGCGCTCACAAGCAACGCGCCACAACACAAGGCATTGTTCCCCTGCCTTTGCATTTGAACTACTTTTTGTATTAGTTTGGTTAGTGTTGTTTCTCTTAACTACTGCTGCTAGCTTTCCTGTCTCCAGTTCCATGTTAGGCAGTGTTTAGATCCAGAGTCAGATTTAACAAGTTAAACTCCTAGAACATTATTACATTGTAAATTACATCTAAAGACCTAAATAACTAGGCACCACACTGCAGTATTAAAGGGGTATTAAACTCAATTCTCCATTCTGCCCACCTGAAGGCTTTCCATGTTGGGGAGGGAGGAGCTGTTATATCAGTTATAACTTAATATGTTTTAAAAAGGCAATGTAATTATGAACTGATAATTGCATGTAAGGATGTGAGGCATGGTACATTATTATTTACTATTTACATTATTGTTCTAATAATCTCCATGGGGTCTAGCTGTATGCATACAGAATAGAACCAGATAGTGTGCTGTGGTGACCCTGATGGGAATTCCTTTTTCCATAAATGAATGTCCTACTTCTTCATACTACAGTGTCACACTAAAGTAGCAAAAATAGCCGATCTACAAGCTCACAAAGCGTTGGGATGCGAAGCGGTATGAGCTTGTAGAGTGTGTCTGTGGGTTTTATAAATAATTGAACCAACAAAAGTAAAGTATACATGATGTGAACATGCATGCACGGTACATCATTATCGACTTAATTTTATCCTTCAACTTCTTGTTTGTGCCCCAAAATGACTGGATATACAGGTTTTGTAGCAATTTAATTTTGTAGCAATATTAGACCTTAATTGTCGAATGTTTAAGCATGTTCTAATCATGTATACTTTTAACTATTTTCCGTCCAGTCTGACACCTCTGAGCAGGAGGAGGGGTAAACCCTCCATTCAGTGCACAATACCACAGTGTGGTTGCAGACTAAAGCAACCATGTGCTAAAGTTGTAATCACAGAGCTATCCGCTTGATGTATGAAGAGTGAAGAGTGCATTCAGATATAAAACAACAAAAAGGCTAAATGGCACCATCAGCATCTCCAGTGAAGTTGTAGTAGTCTACAGGTATAAATGTGTGTTTACAAGAAAACATAAGAAGTGGGTTTCAGGTGAGCTGATCTGAACACAGCCAATACAACAGTTTCAGTAAAATTGTTAATTTGTTAACTCGACAGCGTGACAATGAATTGAGTGATAACATTTAATGTAAACATACATCAAGACAAAGGTGAGACACTCAGCAGGGTATACAGCACTGCAGGGAGTTGCACCCTGGATCCAGCAGACGCTAGAAGTACTATCTACCAGTGCTTGTTTGCTTTGTGACACCACCATGTCTTACTTGCATGTGACTACAGAAAATATTGAAAAAGGGCTGAATAGCCTGTTTAAAAAACAAATCGGCTGATTATTAATTACTGATATGATTGACCTGTAATCACAGTAGAAAATATAAACCTATACATCAGCTATATCTACAAGCTTGTAGATCGGCTATTTAAAAATAAATATAAAGTGAACGTTTTTGAATATTTGCATAAATAACTGTCTCAAATATGAACACACAGTATTCCATATAACAGTTCTCAACCCTTTTAATTGCAAGGACCCCCAGTTTGATATGCATTAGACTACAGACCCCCATTTGATAACATTTTCTATCTCTGGGACTGCAATCTATAGGCTACTATAAAATCCCAACTCTGAGACACTACAAATGGAACCAAATGGACATGTAAGGTATCATAGCTTTATGCAGCTTTCAGCTCAGCCCATAGATGATTGATTGATTGAATATTTTATTAAACAGAAATGCAAAAACAGCACGAGCACAGTCAAACACTTTGTCTAAAAGGATATCACCAAAAAAAGTCCTTGCGGTCTTCTTTCCATTGGGGTCCTACAGTAGGTATTCAATTCATCAACGTATAAAATATCACCAAAGGAGAACAAGCCCAAAAGAAGCAACTACTAGGCCACATGAGACCACCTTGCAGTGGCTATTTGAAATAGCCGATCTACAAGCTCATCGTGACGCGCTGTGCACTTGTAGATCTGCTATTTTCCCCAAATAATCTGGTAGAAAATGTGAATATTTGTTTTAACATTTTAACAACACAAATCTTGTATGGGGGGGTCCCTGGCACAAAATATTTTTAGATGGGGTCGATGGACAAATACATATACCATGGGAACATATGGGGGTCCTTGACATGAAAATGTTTGATAACCACTGGTTTAAACAACATTAAACTAGAAAAAAGCCCAACATAAGCAGCTACACTTAAGAAAAAATCCCCCAAAAAAACGCAGCCTACAACAACCAATATTTAACAAGCAGCATTGCAGAAAAACAAGCCCAAAGTCGCTTATAATTAACATACATGGCAACACTTCTTGTTTCACACACAGCTGCTGCTTACAGCCATGTACACGTTATTATAACATCTATTTTAAAAATACATTTATGATGTATGCCTTTTAAATGGCTCATACTAAAACACTTCTAAGTGGCAAGTTTAAAAAAAAAAAGACACAATTGTATTTAAAAAATACATTTATGATGTACAGTATGTCTTTTTAAATGGCTTATACTAGATCACTTCTAAGTGCCAGGTTGTTCCAGTTTGAAATTGGCTATTGACCCACATTAAATGTGCACTTAGCACTGTTTTGCACTTTAACTGGATATTGATTTGTGTGTGTTACATATATGTATTGTTTTTGTATTGTTTGTCCATTGTTGTAATAATGCTGACTCTAGGCCAGGTCACTCTTGGAAAATGATATAATATTGTTTATTGCAGAAGCAAATAAACAATGATAAAAGAGACCACAAAATATGCTACAAATAATAAGCAAGGGATAATGCATGGGGAGGTAGTCATTATTGAAATTTAAAACCCGACAGGGCGATTAACCACCGAGGCGCAGCCGAGGTGGTTAATCGCCCTGAAGGGCGATTAACGGCTATACCGATTGGTCCAGTGTCCAATCGGTATAGGCTATGCACTCCTTTGAACAGCATTTATCCATTTAGATAAATGTTTTATCTTTTAAAAAACGTTTTTGTTACACAGAAACATATGTTGTATAGCTTCATTTAAATGCTTAATTTATAGTTTTAATGTGTAAATGAACAGTTTTTCAATGGTTTTCAATGGTTTCACAATAAGTACACAATAAATTCACAATAATACACCGCTCCCCAATAAGGTGTAAAGTCCCCACCCCCTCCCAGGCCGATTGGAGAGAACAGTTGTAGCGGCCAAACGATCCAAGCAATCCCGACCGAGCCCCGTCGGGGGGCGAGCCAATCTCGTGAGCCAGGCTGCAAGCCCGCACATTGCCCTTCTGTAGGACTGTCTTCTGCGAGCTCCCCTCCTTCCTAACTAACTCACTAATGCTTGTGGGTAGCGAACACATTTCAAATTGCATTGATTGACTGACTGGTGTTGATATAAACATACCTGACACAAGTTTTAATAATTATCTAGATTTGACAGCAACACAAACTAAGTGCAGGACCTGGTGAGACCGCGGGACATGCATCCCAGCGTTTTCAAGCTTGCAATGCACATCAGGGATTTGCAGAAACTTAGAGTTGTGTTTCATTTTCGTTTTTACGGCTTGCGTTGGTAACCGGAACCCTCGCCCCAAAACATAGTCGCCCCCATTTTATTCGCGGAGGCGGCCGTTCCGAGGTCGCCGGATTAGTCCTGGGGTGAGCGTGTTTTGGGGCAACTGGCCGGGGATTGCAGCAACGGTGTGCGATATACTTCTCCACATAACGGTGTCTAACCGAGAGAGTTGTACTTCTCCACATAACGGTGTCTAACCGAGAGAGTCCATGCAGATCACAGCTGACAAAACAAATACTATATATTTGTATATAATATTATATTATTAATTAATGTTATCGGTTTTATCGGGATGACATCATAATTCCTGATGTCGGGCCGATACTAATCGTGCATCCAAACTAATCAACAAACTATACTATAAATACGGGCAAAATTGTGAAATAATATAAGAAAGAGGCGATCTACAAGCAAGGTGTTGTGAGCTTGTAGATCGGATTTACAAAAAAATACGATCTTGTCTGCTATTTTCACTATGTATCTGTGGAACTGAGTCAAACTAAATTAAATGGCTCAACTCCTAATTCCAAGTGCTTCTCAGGGTGGGGGGTCCCCAGTTCAAATATGATTATTTTGGGGGGTCGCTGTCTGAAAAGGTTGAGATCCACTGCATTGGAATATAATGTACACAGTCACACACACATAGACGATATGGAGATTGGAGTTCAAAGAAAACGATTGGGGGGGGGGGGGGGGGGGGGCGACGACGTGTAATTGGGGACCCATGAAATGTTTCTTGGACCCATTTGAATGACCACCTGTGGGTCCCGGGACCCATTACATTGAAAACCTAGCAACATCACTGAGAGATGTGATAATATAAAGTTTGTGTAAAGATATGTGCGTGCGCACTGCTTAATTGGATCGTCCAATCCGTAGCTTAACATATGTTTGACGCTTGTTGTCGAATTTTCACACGGAAAAATATATATATTCCAGGAGAGTGCTTTGTATAGTCCCTCAAGGACTATACAAAGAGGGTAACGTTACAGGAAGTGCATGCTCATTGGATGGCTCACCTATGACACATGTGACTAAACCTTCACTAGGTTGTCTTTGTGCCACATAAGCACATGACATGAAAGAGCCAATCCCAATGAGACATTGGGCCTGTGGAGAGGGAGGGAGGGAGGGAGAGAGAGAGAGAGAGAGAGAGAGAGAGAGAGAGAGAGAGAGAGAGAGAGAGAGAGAGAGAGAGAGAGAGAGAGAGAGAGAGAGAGAGAGAGAGAGAGAGAGAGAGAGAGAGAGAGAGAGAGAGAGAGAGAGAGAGAGAGAGAGGAAGTGAACAGAGAGAGAGATTTTGTTTTTATTTTATTATCTTTTTGGAACAAAAACGCCTGATGGTTTGACCTGCATTTTTGGGATAAATGTGTCCATAGCTTCAATTTACTTCTACTTGACCATTCTGGGTGCATTGTGCAAGCAATCTTCAACATTTCTTAGCTTCAAAATAAGTTTTTGAACATGTTTGTGCTTTTTACAAGCACACACACTGACTTTTTCAAATCTGATTTTTGAATTGTTACTCCATGAGCCAGACAAAATTTCATTACCGAAAGAGTGGGCAAAACCAAACCTATACGAGTAAATAAATATATGATAACCTCTCCACAGGAGCAGCTTTTTCATGGGTATCACACATTTTGTTATTTTCCCCATACGTACATGACAGGTGAAACAATGACAACATTTAAAAAAGAGTTATCATAATGAAACTTCCTGAGTTGATTACTTACATGAAGACAATGATTTATCGTATTACAAGTTTTCTGAAATTGTATGTTTAAATATGCAAATTAGGCATTACGAAAATATTAGTTAGGGTTAGTGAGCCCACCTAGGGAGCCAGAGGCCCTGGTTGCCTCAGGTACGATTCCAGGCCAGGCCAGCAAATATGTCGATGAAATTAAATTTGTCCCTGAGCAAGACTCTTAACCCCTAATTGCTCACAGGCCCTCATTGGAAACAAGACCGCAAGGACTTTCATGAACGGACCTGGAATTATCCTTATCCTTTACACTGTCTACCCACAAGTCTAGGGATGGAGCTCGTTAATTTTTATTGATAATGAGCACCTTATCGAACCTGCTTATCGAACCGAGCTTTTATCGAGCCCACTATCGATCTTTTTCTATTATTAAGAAAAAAGACGTGAGGCGAAAAATTCTGAACAGAACCGGTATCTTTTTTTATTGGCCAGTTGTGACAGTGAGTTTGTGGCTGACCCACTATCTAAAATTAAATGAAGATGACAAAAGTAAAAAATATTTTTGCCTATCATTAAAACAACCATTCATATAATGTGCAATAAGTGTTAAATGGCTTTATATTATGAATAGTACTGTAATAATTACTATAAAATCTCCATGTCTCTTCAACTTTTTATAAACAAAAAATGCATAGTTATTTTTTCTATTCTTTTTTCTTTGTTTTAACCAAAATATATCACGTGCACTACATTTTACTAGGGCATTCAAATACAGTACTTTTCTAACAGACAGAAGGCAAGTGACCTTTTTACTTTTGGAAAATAATATTGAAGAAACGGTTAATGTGTGTACCGTCACTTTAAAAGCGCAATGTATACTTCATCGTACGACGGTGTCACGCACCAAACATGGCCGATCTCCAAGCTCACACTGCGTCTGTTCGCACCACGTTGTGAGCTTGTAGATCTGCCATTTTCGGCAACGATAGACTGAGGGACGGACAGCGCTGTTTGGCACAACTTGCAGCTATCAATACACTTTTAGACCAACATGTTTGTGCCAGCGTCGGTGATTAGATTTATTTCTTGATCGCCTCTTGTTTTGATAGTTTAGACATGACGTCATGGGCCGCTACACTCGATAACAGGCTCGACAAGCCTAAAGCTTATCGAAAACCGGGTCTCAATAAATTCATGCCCGGGTATATAATGGACCCGGTTTTCGAGCTCCATCCCTACACAAGTCTATAGGTCCCTGGTTCAAACCCCAATTTAACCGGTCCAAATATAATTTACTGAACAAAAATCATGACTTTGTTAATTAATGCATGTTCACTTCTTCTCTCTCGCTCTCTCTCTTACTGCCTCTCTTTCTCTCTCTCTCTCTCTCTCTCTCTCTCTCTCTCTCTCTCTCTCTCTCTCTCTCTCTCTCTCTCTCTCTCTCTCTCTCTCTCTCTGCCACTCTGTCACTGTCTGTCTGTCTGTCTGTCTGTCTGTCTGTCTGTCTGTCTGTCTGTCTGCCAGTCTGCCACTCTGTCACTGTCTGTCTGTCTGCCAGTCTGCCACTCTGTCACAGTCTGTCTGTCTGCCAGTCTGCCACTCTGTCACTGTCTGTCTGTCTGCCAGTCTGCCAGTCTGCCACTCTGTCACTGTCTGTCTGTCTGCCAGTCTGCCAGTCTGTCACAGTCTGTCTGTCTGCCAGTCTGCCACTCTGTCACTGTCTGTCTGTCTGCCAGTCTGCCACTCTGTCACTGTCTGTCTGTCTGTCTGTCTGCCTGCCAGTCTGCCACTCTGTCACAGTATGTCTGTCTGTCTGCCACTCTGTCACAGTCTGCCAGTCTGCCAGTCTGCCACTCTGTCACTCTGTCACAGTCTGCCAGTCTGCCAGTCTGCCACTCTGTCACAGTCTGCCACTCTGTCACAGTCTGCCAGTCTGCCAGTCTGCCACAGTCTGTCTGTCTGCCAGTCTGCCAGTCTGCCACTCTGTCACAGTCTGCCACTCTGTCACTGTCTGTCTGTCTGCCAGTCTGCCAGTCTGCCACTCTGTCACTGTCTGTCTGTCTGCCAGTCTGCCAGTCTGTCACAGTCTGTCTGTCTGCCAGTCTGCCACTCTGTCACTGTCTGTCTGTCTGCCAGTCTGCCAGTCTGCCACAGTCTGTCTGTCTGCCAGTCTGCCAGTCTGCCACTCTGTCACTGTCTGTCTGTCTGTCTGTCTGTCTGTCTGTCTGTCTGTCTGTCTGCCTGCCAGTCTGCCACTCTGTCACAGTATGTCTGTCTGTCTGCCACTCTGTCACAGTGTGCCAGTCTGCCAGTCTGCCACTCTGTCACAGTCTGCCAGTCTGCCAGTCTGCCACTCTGTCACAGTCTGCCACTCTGTCACAGTCTGCCAGTCTGCCAGTCTGCCACAGTCTGTCTGTCTGCCAGTCTGCCAGTCTGCCACTCTGTCACAGTCTGCCACTCTGTCACTGTCTGTCTGTCTGCCAGTCTGCCAGTCTGCCACTCTGTCACAGTCTGTCTGTCTGCCAGTCTGCCACTCTGTCACAGTCTGCCAGTCTGCCAGTCTGCCACTCTGTCACAGTCTGCCAGTCTGCCAGTCTGCCACTCTGTCACAGTCTGCCAGTCTGCCACTCTGTCACAGTCTGTCAGTCTGCCACAGTCTGCCAGTCTGCCACTCTGTCACAGTCTGCCAGTCTTCCAGTCTGCCACTCTGTCACAGTCTGCCAGTCTGTCACAGTCTGCCAGTCTGCCACTCTGTCACAGTCTGCCAGTCTGCCAGTCTGCCAGTCTGCCAGTCTGTCACAGTCTGCCACTCTGTCACAGTCTGCCAGTCTCCCACTCTGTCACAGTATGTCTGTCTGCCAGTCTGCCACTCTGTCACTGTCTGTCTGTCTTCCAGTCTGCCAGTCTGCCACTCTGTCACTGTCTGACTGTCTGCCAGTCTGCCAGTCTGCCACTCTGTCACAGTCTGTCTGTCTGCCAGTCTGCCACTCTGTCACTGTCTGTCTGTCTGCCAGTCTGCCAGTCTGCCACAGTCTGTCTGTTTGTCTGCCAGTCTGCCACTCTGTCACTGTCTGTCTGTCTGCCAGTCTGCCACTCTGCCACTCTGTCACAGTCTGTCTGTCTGTCTGCCACTCTGTCACAGTCTGCCAGTCTGCCACTCTGCCACTCTGTCACAGTCTGTCTGTCTGTCTGTCTGTCTGCCACTCTGTCACAGTCTGCCAGTCTGCCACTCTGTCACAGTCTGCCAGTCTGCCACTCTGTCACAGTTTGCCACTCTGTCACAGTCTGCCAGTCTGCCACAGTCTGTCTGTCTGCCAGTCTGCCAGTCTGCCACTCTGTCACAGTCTGCCAGTCTGCCACTCTGTCACTGTCTGTCTGTCTGCCAGTCTGCCAGTCTGCCAGTCTGCCACTCTGTCACAGTCAGTCTGTCTGCCACTCTGTCACAGTCTTCCAGTCTGCCAGTCTGCCACTCTGTCACAGTATGCCAGTCTGCCACTCTGTCACAGTCTGCCAGTCTGCCACAGTCTGCCAGTCTGCCACTCTGTCACAGTCTGCCAGTCTGCCAGTCTGTCACAGTCTGCCAGTCTGCCACTCTGTCACAGTCTGCCAGTCTGCCAGACTGCCACTCTGTCACAGTCTGCCAGTCTGTCACAGTCTGCCAGTCTGCCACTCTGTCACAGTCTGCCAGTCTGCCAGTCTGCCACTCTGTCACAGTCTGCCACTCTGTCACAGTCTGCCAGTCTGTCACAGTCTGCCAGTCTGCCAGTCTGCCACTCTGTCACTGTCTGTCTGTCTGTCTGTCTGTCTGTCTGTCTGTCTGCCAGTCTGCCAGTCTGCCACAGTCTGTCTGTCTGCCAGTCTGCCACAGTCTGCCACAGTCTGTCTGTCTGCCAGTCTGCCAGTCTGCCACTCTGTCATAGTCTGCCAGTCTGCCACTCTGTCACAGTCTGCCAGTCTGCCAGTCTGCCAGTCTGTCACAGTCTGCCAGTCTGCCACTCTGTCACAGTCTGCCAGTCTGCCACTCTGTCACAGTCTGCCAGTCTGCCACTCTGCCAGTCTGTCACAGTCTGCCAGTCTGTCACAGTCTGTCCGCCAGTCTGTCAGTGTCTGTCTGCCACTCTCTCACTGTCTGTCTGTCACTCTGTCACTGTCCAGTCTGCCACTCTGCCAGTCTGCCACTCGGCCAGTCTGCCAGTGTCTGCCACTCTGCCAGTCTGCCAGTGTCTGCCACTCTGCCAGTCTGCCAGTGTCTGCCACTCTGCCAGTCTTTCAGTGTCTGTCTGCCACTCTGTCTCTCTCTCTGTCTGTCTGTCTCTCTCTCTCTCTCTCTCTCTCTCTCTCTCTCTCTCTCTCTCTCTCTCTCTCTTATTCTCGAAACCGCTCATTGCTGCTTGCAGCTATATTTAAGGTTTTGAGGCCATCAGGCTCAAAGCCTTTCTTGGGATACTAGGCTTTCCTCTTCCGCCGGTTTTGGCAGTTCTGGCCTAACCGCGTGGTCACTTTTTATGAAATTCGGCAATATGGTAGAGGGCTATGCCAAACGGCTAAGAAACGAAACTCACAACTATCGGCCAAAGGGTGGCGCTATTTCACTCAATTGACTTTGAACAGGTACAACTCATGCCCTGTTTGACCCACAGCCATGAAACTTCGATACACACATGCGTCTCCTCATGCCGAACAACTTTCTCAGTCTGACTTTTGACCTCTGACCTTTAGATATCCCACCATTTCGAATTCTATGAAAAGCAGTAAAAATCTAACTCCTGGGATTTTTGAGCAATCTGTACGAAACTGTCTACACATGAACTTTGGACCAATGCCGACAGAACTAAGCAAGCGGATTTTCCATAAGTGAAAACGTTAAGCTTTTATAAGCCAATGAAAATTGCAGTTTTATGACAATTATTCATTTGCCCCTAACACATACATGCAGACTCACATTTGTTTGACACTTTGCAATATTGTAGAGGGTCATTCCAAGTATCACTGAAACCAATCTTACTCCAATTGGTCAAAGGGGGGCGCTATAGCAATTTTTTGAAAATGCAAACTTTAAACAGGCAAAAGTCATGCCTCGTTTGGCCGACAGCCGTTAAACCTGCTTACACATGTGCCTTGACTCATAAGGAACACATGTATCACTTTGACCAGTAAGCTCTGCCTTTAGATTGTCTGCAATTTTGAGCAGTTTGAAAAACATTTAAATCCAGGATTTCTGAGCAATTTGCATGAAAGTGTGTCATGTGTGTGAACTCCCTTTTCACTAGTTCAGGTCTGTTGGCCCAATAGCTTGATCGCTTAATCATCTGCCTTGAAACCACAGGGTTCCTGGTTCGAATCCCACCTGATGTAGAATTCATTATAATTGCATTGCACACAACATGACTGTATCAATGAATGCATGTGCAATTGTTAACCAGTAAGCTCCGCCCTTAGATTGTCTGCAATTTTGAGCAGTTTGAAAAACATTTAAATCCAGTATTTCTGAGCAATTTGCGTGAAAGTGTGTCATGTGTGTGAACTCCCTTTTCACTAGTTCAGGTCTGTTGGCCCAATAGCTTGATCGCTTAATCATCTGCCTTGAAACCACAGGGTTCCTGGTTCGAATCCCACCTGATGTAGAATTCATTATAATTGCATTGCACACAACATGACTGTATCAATGAATGCATGTGCAATTGTTAACCAGTAAGCTCCGCCCTTAGATTGTCTGCAATTTTGAGCAGTTTGAAAAACATTTAAATCCAGTATTTCTGAGCAATTTGCGTGAAAGTGTGTCATGTGTGTGAACTCCCTTTTCATCAGTTCGGGTCTGTTGGCCCAATGGCTTAATCATCTGCCTTGATACCAGAGAGTCGCCGGTTCAAATCTCACCTCATGCAGACCTCAACTCAATTGCATTGCACACAACATGACTGTATCAATGAATAAACATGCAATTGTTAAATGAAACGCTTATTGAGAGTAGTTGTTTTCAATGTATGATGTACTTCATTCCCTCTTTTGTTTTGTTTTGTTTTGTTTTGTTGGATTCTCCCTTCTCACTGACCAAGGCTGTGGATTGAATAGCTTGATCAATACAGTGTTAGTCTCATGTGCCAGAGGTCCACGGTTCAAACCCCACTCGTCACAGTTTACATTTAAATTGCATTATACAAAACATGACCCTGTTCATTCAGACATGTGCACTTTTTAAACAATACCATGAATTGCTTTTGAGAGTAGTTGTTTTTTATGTATGACATACTTTCTTGTGAAAATAGCTGATCTACAATCTCACACCTTTTTAGATAGCAACGCGTTGTGAGCTTGTAGATCGACTATTTTCACTAGTTTCCATTCCGAAATATATTAAGCAGTTTGAAAAACATTTAAACCAAGGATTTCTGAGCAATTTGCGTGTTGTGAGCTTGTACATCTGTTATTTTTTCAGTTTGACAGTACCCATGATGGGTTTTTAACTTGTAGATATGTTCTTTTGTTCAGTTTGACAGTAGACATGATGTGTTGTGAGCTTGTAGATCTGTTATTATTGTTCAGTTTGACAGTAGACATGATGTGTGTTGAGCTTGTAGTTCTGTTATTATTGTTCAGTTTGACCGTAGACATGCATTGTGAGCTTGTAGATCTGTTATTATTTTTCAGTTTGACAGTAGACATGTGTTGTGAGCTTGTAGATCTGTTATTATTGTTCAGTGTGACAGTAGACATGATGTGTTGTGAGCTTGTAGATCTGTAATTGTTCAGTTTGACAGTAGACACAATGTGTTGTGAGCTTGTAGATCTGTTATTATTGATCAGTCTGACAATAGACATGATGTGTTGTGAGCTTGTAGATCTGTTATTATTGTTCAGTTTGACCGTATACATGTGTTGTGAGCTTGTAGATCTGTTATTATTGTTCAGTTTGACAGTATACATGATGTGTTGTGAGCTTGTAAATCTGTTGTTATTGTTCAGTTTGACAGTAGACATGTGTTGTGAGCTTGTAGATCTATTATCATTGTTCAGTTTGACAGTAGAAATGCATTGTGAGCTTTTAGATCTGTTATTATTGTTCAGTTTGACAGACATGATGTGTTGTGAGCTTGTAGATCTGTTGTTATTGTTCAGTTTGACAGTAGACATGATGTGTTGTGAGCTTGTAGATCTGTATAGATCTATTTTTATAGTGTAGCAGAGAGAGAGCGAGAGAGAACGTAAGCTGTGCAGGTCTGTTTCTACTGTATGTTGCCATGTCTGCTTATTATAAGAGACTTTGGGCTTGTTTTTCACGTCTTTCTTTTATTATTATAATTATATATATAATTACATTATAATGGTAATCATTTTCTACTCCACTACATCTCAAATATTTTGCGCAGGATTGAGCACATGTGTTAAACATAACGATGTGTCCGCTACAGGTTGCGCTGTTTTATAATGCTGCGCCAACAGATGTGATCTACAAGCAGAGGGCTTGTCAGGCAGATTGTTTTATGCTTGTAGATCAGATATTTCGCGCAGGATTGAGCACATGTGTTAAACATACTGATGTGTTCGCTACACATCGGGGGAGGTTGGATTTCCACACACTGGTCATGCCATTATGAGCTCTCCAGGCAAGTGCTTTCCTCACCTTAAGGTCCTTTTCTGTGGAGCCGACCCATGCGCCCAGGTATTTAAAGTCACTGACCTCCTTTAGCACAGTGCCTTCTGTTGTTGTTAGGGGCGGATGTTCTTGGGGGATGTTATAGGTCATGACCTTGGTCTTTGCATTTAGCATGAGGCCAACCCTAGCACACTCCAACTCCACTCCGGACAAAAGCTCCTGTGCCTGCTTTATGTGGTCATATAGCAGGCAGATGTCGTAGTCCAGGTCTTTCAGGGTTTCTGCAGGGTGTCTCGTTGACCTTCTGGGCGTGATAGTGAAGCCGAGCTCATGCTCCCTTCCTTTCATAGCTTGTCTCAGAGCATAGTCCAGTACTGTTATAAAAAGGAAGGGGGCTAGGGTGTCACCCTGCAGCACTCGGGTTTGGATGTTGAACTCCTCGCTGTTACTGTCGGGCGTTGTCACTTGGGCTCTCGTTCACGTGTACATGGTCCCGATGGCTCGGAGTAGGTTGGGAGGAACATCGTAGGCCTTAAGTATTCTCAACATCATTCCTCTGTGGATAGTGTCGAAGGCCTTCCTGAAGTCGATGAAGCATAGCACCGCCGCCAGGTTGTTCATCTTTACCTCCTTAATGATCCTCCGCAACGCAAGGATCTGGGCTAAGGTGGTTCTCCCCTCTCGGAATCCATTTTGGTTTTCCTTGAGGTGGGGGTCGATAGCACTCTGTATCCTGTTCAGTATCATGTGGTTGAACATTTCCGCGATGATACAGGTCAGGCTGATACCACGGTAATTGTCAGGCTTTGAGAGATTTTGGTACCGGGATGATGTGTGAGAGAGACCATATTTCTGGCATGATGTTTTCCATCAGAGCTTGGTTGCAGATCTCCAAGATGACATCATCAAGATTGCAGTTCTTGATTACCTCTGGGGGAATGCTGTCAGGTCCAGCACTCTTCCCCTGGCTCAGGGAGGCTTTGACCTTGGCAAATTTCCCAGCTGTGAAAGGGCCGTCATCAATGTTGAGATCCCTCAGGACTGCAAGTATTTCCTTCTCGGCATCTTCCACTGTCTGGTGTGTACCAAGAAGGTTCCTGAAGTGCGTTAACCAGGTGGTCACTCTCTCTTCTGGGCTGTTTCCTGCAACCTGTCCCTCTTTCGGTCTTTTCCTTCCACACATCTCATTGATCACCTTCCATGATTCGCTGTACTGGTATTCTCCCTGAGCAGCTTCCACTCTGCGGACCTTTTGCATCAGCTCCTCACCTCTGATTTTGTCATACTCGGCAAAGAAAAGTCGCTTGGCCTCCTTCAGTGTCTCCCGTTGTTCTGCGGACGGGTCTTGACCAGCTGCGTGGCGTACGTCCTCCACTTTTTGACGTGCTGCTATGACATCCAGGTGTTTCGATCTTGCAGGGCTTCTAGTCTTCTGCATCACTGGTACACACCTCACTCTTGCTGCTTTGTTTGCTTCCATGAACTTCATTTAGACTGTGCCCGGTTCCTCCTTCAAATATTGTAAGTGAACGCGGTCCCTGACCTCTGCTGTGTATCTGGCTTGTAGTTCAGGGTTTGTGGAGAAAGTCCTCCAGTCATGGCGTACCCTGGGGCTTGGTTTTGGGATCATAAGGCTCAGCCTCACTCTCATGGATACCACCCGGTGGTCAGAACCCACAGAGTTGAAGGTGTTTTAGGGTTCCGCATTCAAGATGGAATTCCTCCATTTTCACCTCACTAGTATGTAGTCTAGTTGACGTCTCATACCAGTAGGCCGGTCCTGGAAGGTCCATCTTTTGCCAGTTCTTTTCCTGAACATGGTGTTTGCAGCCATTAGTTCTTGTTCCAGGAGTAGGACGGCAAGGTTTGTGTCTTCATGGAATGTGTAACGTACGTCCTTTCGACCGAGTCTTGCATTGAAGTCACCCAGAATCGCAAGAAAGTTGTGAGCAGGGACGCTACGGACTGCTGTTGCCAGGTCCCTGTAGAACCTCTCTGCTTCCTCAACTGACGCCACGTTGGTGGGTGAATACACTGCCATGATGGTTGTTACTGGGCTGCTATCAAACTCAGCGATGAGGATCTGCTCTGAGAATCGGTTGGTTTTCCGGTGCTCACTGAGGTCCAAATTGTTCCGATTGGTGCAGACTGCAGGGAAAATTATAGGAGTAAGACAACTCCCCTCTCTGCAGTCTATTTACGAGCAGGCCACGCTCAGAAAATAGTCAGTGATGCTACCCATGTTCTACATGCAAAGTTTGTAATGATGCCCTCTGGGAGAAGGTATAGTGAACCTAAATGGAATTATGTAAGATTTAAAAAATAGTTTGTTCCTGTATCAACTAAAATGCTAAACGAGGTTCTGAAACAGCATTGACTGTGAAGAGTAGATCGACCACTGTGCACTTGTGCACTTGTGTAATGTTGCTCCTAGGATCTCCACTTTTCTGCTCTCTACACAGTGTGTGAGTTCCTCCAACCTCCCATCTTCTCTGACTGTGCATGCGTTGAAGGTCCCCATTATAAATGGTTTCCTGCAACGCAAGATTGCATTAGACCGAGTGCTGTTTTTGGACTGAACCCTCCCATGCGGGTTCGGGGTCCAGTCGTCATGATGTCCCCCATGAGGAGGACCAGCACTACGGTCCGCTGCGAGGCTCCTGCGGACTCCCACCGCTGGAAGTATAGGATTTGAAATAACTAGACTCTCCATGTTTGGCTTTACAATCCTACTATAATTCTAGTAACCTCACGGTGGTGGTGGTGGTGGTGGTGGTGTCTTGGTTTGGGGGACTCTTGATCAAACTGCGCATGCGTCGTTGCCAGGTTTCGCGAGAGAAACAAGCAGCAAGGTCTATGAAAACGAGGCCAAACCAAACGAAGCCTATACCACCAACGTTGCCCCTACAGCGCTTACAGTACGCCGACATGGCAACACCGAGACCCGCCCACTTTCAGCACAATTCTTTCTGTGGAGAAAGTAAACACACCAGCGCCACGACGGGACGCGCGCGGGGGAGAAACCGCGCGACAGGACGTGCATTAACCCCAACTTTGCAACTACTTTCACCTGCGCCTTTCACCGGGTATGGTCTAGTGCTATATAAGGACTGTGGGGCGCAACTCCTCACAGTCCTGGTTTTATTTCAGAGTGTCCTTGGGTTGCCTACCATAGCTATGAGCCCCATCTGCCCATCTTATTTGCCCATAGCTGGGACAGTGGTTGGAAGGCGCCAGGGCATGTCCACACGCCGGAGGCCTGCACACCGTGCCTCTGGGGCCCACTGTTGCTCCGAGATCCACTACAGTTTAGTAACTGGGACTTTGCGGTACCCTGTTACCATGTGTGGCCACGGGGAGGCACTGCACGAGTCTTGACGGTGGGCTTTGTACCGGCAGAAGGAGACTCGGCTCCTCTTTTCACCTTCCATGAGGAGGGCTAGCCGGCGGCGGTAGCTGAAAGCAGAGTTGCAAGCAGAAGCAGCATGCAGCATGCACTAACTACAAGCACTAATACTACAGATCTACCACACTACGCATCACACAGAACACACACATCAACTTTATTTTCACATTTTCACAGGTTTACAGATGTAAAAGGTTTGCTCTACATAAGAGTTGCATTGTGACACATTGTGAGCTTGTAGATCGGTTATTTTCTGCTAAAGTTCTAACCAGAACACAGAGGCTCAAGGGGTTAAACTTTTTTATCTCCAAGTTGGACCTGAGCAGAAGCTACAATGTCAACACACACCTGTGTTCATGGTTGAGACCAAACATCTGACAGTTATTTTTGGTTCAGTTTGACAGTAGACATGAAGCGTTGTAAGCTTGTAGATATGTTATTTTTATTCAGTTTGACAGTAGACATGAAGCGTTGTGAGCTTGTAGATCTGTTATTTTCACTTGTTTGACAGTAGACGTGAAGTGTTGTGAGCTTGTACATCTGTTATTTTTATTCAGTTTGACAGTAGCCATGAAGCGTTGTGAGCTTGTAGATCTATTATTTGTATTCAGTTTGACGGTAGACATGAAGCTTTGTGAGCTAGTAGATATGTTATTTTTGTTCAGTTTGACAGTAGATGATGCGTTGTGAGCTTGTAGATCTGTTATTTTTGTTCAATTTGACAGTAGACATGAAGCGTTGTGAGCTTGTAGATCTGTTATTTTCACTCGTTTGACACTAGACATGAAGCGTTGTAAGCTTGTAGATCTGTTATTCTTATTCAGTTTGACAGTAGACATAAAGCGTTTTGAGCTTCATGTCTGGGAGCTTCATGTCTGGGAGTGTCATGCCATGGAGGGGGAAGGCTGGTTCCGTACACGCTCTGCAGCATTGCAACGTTTTTCCTTTTTAGTATTTTTTAGCCTTCTCTTATTTTCCTACACCGTCGGGTGTCTAAGGAGTTATGACAGACAATCACTTCTGGACATCAGCACAGCGATCGCACACATAATTCCGGACTTTTTTGTGGAAAACCCTCCACCCGGCTTGGGTGGTGGGAGAACTCCCCTTTGTCTCGGCTGGGTTCATAGCATGGAACCGGCGAAAGAGACGACCGCGTCCAGGCAGACGGGGAACAAGAGCGGGCCTCCTCGTAAGAGCGGCAAAACGTGGATATAAATCTGCACTGCCTTCAATCCTACTAGCGAACGTAAGATATTTGTGTGAATCGTGACCACTATGGACGATTTACTGGCGCGCGTTAAGTTTAACACTGAGACTAGGAACACGTCGATTGTTGTGCTAATGGAGACGTGGCTAACAGAGCTAGAATCTGATTCTTCTATCACTCCTCCTGACTTCACCACGTATATGAAAGACAGAGACCCTGTACTGAGCGGTAACCAACGTAGTGGGGGAGTTTGTGCCCTGATTAACAACAACTGGTGCAAATATGTTAAAATCCTGGATAGCCACTGCTCACCAGACCTTGAACTTTTAATCATAGCCTGCCGTCCGTTCTACCTACCACGTGACTTCAGCATTGTGATTTTAGCCGTTGTTTACATTTAATCCTGGAGCTAATAAGGACACATCAATGAGGGAATTACACCAGGCTATCAGTGCACAAGAGAATCGTCACCCGGACTGCGCAGTCATCTGCCTAGGCGACTTCATCCGGACAGACTTAAAAAAGGTCTTTCCCAAATTCCACCAGCATGTCACCTGCAGTACCCGTGGTGACAATATTCTTGACCCTCAAGAATATTCACGCCCTTCAAGGATGGATACCAAGCTCTCCGCCGCCCACTGCTAGGAAGCTCTGACCACTACGCCATCCAGCTGCTACCTGTCTACAAACAGAGGCTAAAAAGGGAGCCGGTCGTTGAGAGGGAGATCCGAGTCTGGTCTGAGGACACGGACGCTATGCTACAATCCTGCTTCCACCAGACTGACTGGGGGATGTTTAAGAACGCCGCTGGGACTAATATCCACGAATTCTCAGACTCAGTCACTGGCTTTATCAGTAAGTGCATAGACGACATAGTCCCAAAAAAGGCAGTTCGGATCTATCCCAATCAGAAACCATGGATGGACAGCGGAGTATGTGTACATCTGCATGAACGGGATGCTGGTTTCAAATCTGGCAACGTGGAAACGCGCAACGTTTCACTGAAAAGATGCAAGACCAACTCAGCAATGGCGACATCAGGGGCATGTGGCAGGCGGTACAGACCTTGACAGACTGCAAAGCAAGAACCAGAAGTGAGGTGAACCAGCCTGCCTCCCTCCCCAACAAACTGAACACTTACTACGGCCGGTTCGAGACCAGCTTCTGATGGGTATCCAGGCCGGGTCCTTAAGGTGTGCAGACTCTGGCGGGTGTCTTCGCTGACATCTTTAACCTCTCCCTCTCCCAAGCCGTTGTCCCTGCAGGGTTCAAAATGTCAACCATTGTGCCCATTCCCAAAAAGTCCAAATTGACATGCCTGAATGACTGGAGACCTGTCGCTGTCGCTGTCAGTTTGACAGTAGACATGATCCGTTGTAAGCTAGTAGATCTGTTCTTTTTTCAGTTTGAGAGTAGACATGATCCGTTGTGAGCTTGTAGATCTGTTGTTTTTGTTCAGTTTGATAGTAGACATGAAGCGTTGTGAGCTTGTAGATCGTTCACACACACACACACACACACACACACACACACACACACACACACACACACACACACACACACACACACACACACACACACACACACACACACACACACACAAATTCCCACTAGGCCAATGAAGAAATGCCACCCGTGTGTGTGTGTGCGTGTGTGTCCGTGTGTCCGTCCGTCCGTCTGTGAACAGCTAATCTCCGGCACCGTTGGCTTGATCGCAGCGAAACTGTGCACACGCACTCCCTGGATGCCAATTCAGAACCTCTGCCCCAAATATTTCACATGGGCCTATTATAGCGCCACCAGGAGGCCGCTTTTTGCAAAACACATTTTTTGACAGTACTCCTACAGATTTGTCCAAACGTCACGCAAATCGGTGCACAGTATCTCTATAGTCATTAAACAAAACAGGTCTTTCAGATTTTTCATATTCCATCCTGATTGGCTCAAAATGGCTTCCAAAGTTTGCAGAAGTTCTCCGTGTTGAACAAAATGCCTCAAATCATGAACACAGTATACCATTTCCGTGAAATTTTGCACGTACATTCCCACTAGGCCGAGGAAGAAATGCCACTTCAAATTTGTTTACAACTTTGTATGCGCACTCCCAACAGGTCAAGGAAAAACCTTCACATCTGCCTTTTATAGCGCCACCAGGAGGCCGACTTATGTAAAACACATTTTTGGATATTACTCCTTCAGATTATATCCAAATTTAACATAAATCGGTACACATGATCTCTATAGTCATGAGATCAAGACTGATCTGTTTGATTTTTCATATTCCATCCTGATTGGCTACGATTGACATCTAAAGTTTGTAGGAATGGCACGTATTGAACTAAATGCCGCAAATCATGAACACAGTGTCCGATTGCTGTGAAACTTTGCACACACATTCACACTATGTTGAGGAACAAATGCTACCCGTTCAACATTGCCCTATTATAGCGCCACCAGGAGGCTGATTTTTACAAAACTTGAATCATCACGCAAACCCGTACACATTATCTCTATAGTCAAGTGATCAAGACGGATCCGTCCGATTTTTCACATTCCATCCTGATTGGCGAATTCAGAACATTGCTGGTCCACACTCACCTACCTGACCTGGCGGAGACCTGTGCTCCGAGGAGCACTTTTTCTAGTTTTCATTCAGTTTGACAGTAGACATGATCCGTTGTGAGCTTGTAGATCTGTTATTGTCTCCGCCAGGCCGTAAGGCATGGCGAGAGAGTATGTTTTGCACCCCGTCCGTCCGTCCGTCCGTCTGTCTGTCTGTCCGTCCGTCTGTGGACAGCTAATCTCTGGCACCGTTGGCTTGATCGCAGTGAAACTGTGCACACACACTCCCTGGATGCCAATTCAGAACCTCTGCCCCAAATATTTCACATGAGCTTGTCATAGCGCCACCAGGAGGCCGCTTTTTGCAAAACACATTTTTTGACAGTACTCCTACAGATTTTGTCCAAACGTCACGCAAATCGGTACACAGTATCTTTATAGTCATTAAGCGAAACGGGTATTTCATATTTTTCATATTCCATCTTGATTGGCTAAAAATGGCATCCAAAGTTTGCAGGAGTGCTCCGTTTTGAACAAAATGTTGCTAATCATGAACACAGCATGCAATTTCCATGATATTTTGCACGCACATTCTCACTAGGCCGAGGAAGAAATGGCACTTGAAAATGTTCAAATCAGCCTCATGGTGGCGCTATAACAGGCCGATTCGTGTTTTTACCTATAACTGCACCGATCTGTGTAAAACTTTGTATGCACTCCCTAGAGGCCAAGGAAAATCTTTGCCCTGCATTTTTCACATCTGCCTATTATAGCGCCACCAGGAGGCCGACTTTTATAAAACACATTTTACGATAATGCTCCTAAAGATCTGATCCAAATTTCACGCAAATCAGAAGACATGATCTATATAGTCATGTGATCAAGACGGATCTGTTAGATTTGTTATATTACATCCTCATTGGCTAAGATTGACATCTAAAGTTTGCAGGAGTGGCCCGTTTTCAACAAAATGTTGCAAATCATGAACGCAGCGTCCGATTGCGGTGAAACTTTGCACGCACACTTGCACTATGTGAGGCCACAAATGCCACCCTTTCAACATTGCCCTATTATAGCGTCACCAGGAGGCCCATTTCTTTATAGTCTTTATATAGAGTTTATATCACTTCTACAAATGTTGTCCAAACATCACATAAATATAAATGATCTCTTTAGTTAAGTGATCAAGACGGATCCGTCCGATCCCCCTGATTTATCACATTCCAGCCTGATTGCCGAATTCTGAACATTGCTGGCCCACACTTGACTAACCTACCTGACCTGGCGGAGACCTGTGCTCCGAGGAGCACTTTTTCTAGTTGTTATTCAGTTTGACAGTGGCCATGAAGCATTGTGAGCTTGTAGATTTGTTATTTTTATTCAGTTCGACAGTAGAAATGAAGGGTTGTGAGCTTGTAGATCTGTTCAGTTCGACAGACATGATGCGTTGAGCTTGTAGATCTATTATTTTTGTTCAGATTGACAGTAGACATGAAGCGTTGTGAGCTTGTAGATCTGTTATTTTCACTCGTTTGACAGTATACATGAAGTATTGTGAGCTTGTAGATCTTTTATTTTTGTTCAGTTTGACAGTAGACATGAAGCGTTGTGAGCTTGTAGATCTGTTATTTTCACTCGTTTGACAGTATACATGAAGTGTTGTGAGCTTGTAGATCTTTTATTTTTGTTCAGATTGACAGTAGACATGAAGCGTTGTGAGCTTGTAGATCTGTTATTTTTGTTCAATTTGACAGTAGACATGAAGCGTTGTGAGCTTGTAGATCTTTTATTTTTGTTCAATTTGACAGTAGACATGATGTGTTGTGAGCTTGTAGATCTGTTATTTTTGTTCAATTTGACAGTAGACATGAAGCGTTGTGAGCTTGTAGATCTGTTATTTTCACGCGTTTGACAGTAGACGTGAAGCGTTGTGAGCTTGTGATCTGTTATTGTTTTAGTTTGACAGTAGACGTGAAGCGTTGTGATCTGTTATTTTTTTAGTTTGACAGTAGACATGTAGCGCTGTGTGAGCTTGTATCAGTCGCGTAACGAGGCAACAGTAGGCCCCGACGCGAGGTGGTCACAGCGGGCCCTCATGATCGCGCAAGCATGTGTGCCCATAATAACCTTTTGCGGTTATTATGGTTTCTTATGGTTTTTCGCGGGGTTGTGACGGATTTCGGGTACATAAACAAAGGGTTTTTTACCGACCAAACACTACTCAATGAAGGAAAAACACAGAAAACGGCCATAAAAGTCAAACATCTATATAATGGTCATTACCTCCTCCCATAAAATTAACGTGACAGTCATGGTCCGAATTTGAGATATTATGTTGCGACATAAAATCAACCTTGGTTAACAATTACAATGGGGCCCACCCAGGTTTATTTTTTAATTCATTATTTATATATATATATATATATATATATATATATATATATATATATATATATATATATATATATATATTTATTTATTTTTTCCTGGGTTGTCAGGGGTCCCAACGCAACCGTGTTGTGTGCGTGACGGTAGCGACGTCCCTGGCTTGTAGATCTGTTATTTTTATTCAGTTTGACAGTAGACATGAAGCATTGTGAGCTTGCAGATCTGTTTTTTTTTGTTCAGTTTGACAGTAGATATTGTCTGTGTAGTGAGCTTGTAGATCTGTTATTTTTTTCCTGTTTGACAGTAGACACGATATGTTGTGAGCTGGTAGATCTGTTATTTTTGCCAGACCCAAAGGGTATATGGCTTACATGAGGCTCTGTACCTGTTTCGTCCATACCCGGGCATGCCCCCTTTGTCCTTAGGTCCCAGTTAGAAAGGTCTGTCCCCGTTTCGTCTATACATGGGCATGTTTGTACCTGTTTTCTCCATACATGGGCAAAAAACTGTTTTTTTTCCCCTTTGTCCTTAGGTCCCAGCCAGAAAAGTCTGTCCCCCTTTCGTCCATACATGGGCATATTTTGTACCTGTTTTCTCCATACATGGGCAAAACACAGTTTTTTTTCCCCCTTTGCCCTTAGGCCCCAGCCATAAAAGTCTGTCCCCCTTTCGTCCATACATGGGCATAGACACAGACTGACACGCCATGTGAAGTCCAGCTTAGCCTGGGTCTGGCAGAACCAGGTCTCATGGTCTTGTTTCAGTTTGACAGTAGACATGAAGCGTTGTGAGCTTGTTGATCTGTTAATGTCTCCACCAGGCCGAAAGGCATGGCGAAAGAGTATGTTTTACACCCTGTCCGTCCGTCCACGTGTCCGTCCACGAGCAGCTAATCTCCGGCACCATTGGCCCGGTCGCTGCGAAACTGTGCACACACACACTCCCTGGATTCTAATTCAGAACCTCTGACTCAAATGTTTCACATGGGCGTGTTATAGTGCCACCAGGAGGACAATTTGTGCAAAACCATTTTTTTAATATTACTCCTACAGATTTTATCCAAATGTCATGCGAATCAGTACACAGTATATCTATAGTCATGTGATCAACCCGGATCTGTCCGATTGTCCACATTCCATCCTCATTGGCTAAGGTTGGCAGTTTGAAGGATTGGTCTGTTTTGAACAAAATACCTCAAATCATGAACGCAGCTTGCGATTTCCCTGAAATTTCACACACACACACACACACACACACACACACACACACACACACACACACACACACACACACACACACACACACACACACACACACACACACACACACACATTCCCACTAGGCCAATGAAGAAATGCCACCCTTTTCACTTTGGCCTCTTCTAAGTAAGCAGGTCTAATTTAGCACAACACATTTTTGGAACAAAGTGCCTCAAATCATGAATGCATGTCTGATTGCCATGAAAGACCTATGAAGAAATGGCACCCTTTCCACATTGGCCTATTATAGCGCCACCAGAAGGCCACACTAACCTACCTGACCTGGATCTGTTATTTTTAGTTCAGTTTGACAGTAGACATAAAGCGTTGTGAGCTTGTAGATCTGTTATTTTTTCTTCAGTTTGACAGTAGACATAAAGCGTTGTGAGCTTGTAGATCTGTTATTTTTGTTCAGTTTGACAGTAGACTTGAGGGGGGGCGGGAAGATAGTAGGCTACTCCTTTTTTGGCCTCCTGAAAGGTGAATTTTCAGGCGAACTGCACTTTTTGAGGGAAGGGGTTAGACTATTTGCTGATGATTGTAGAGTGGGCAATTAGACTGGAGCAAGCGTCAGATAAGTTGTAGTTGTAACTACTACAAACTATTCACATCCAACACAAAGGTTTTTGCTAGGCATAAATACACCCTTTGCCATGCCCTTATTGATAACACTTTAGAATAACTATTCGTTATAACTACTTGATAGATCATGTATAAACCATCAGTTAAGGGGACATTTCGCCGATTTTGCAACTAGATCTTCTTTTAATGAAGTTTAGGACTAAAGAAACAAGATCCTGTTTTTTTTGTGTGTATAATCTGTGTTTTTAGATATCTAGTAATCTTCGAACATCTCGTGACGTTATTTACGTCACGAGATGTTACGTTCCTTAACGCACTACATGTCTCGACGCGTCTCACACAGACCAGCTCCAAAGACCGCCCCAATGGGGTGTCCGTAACACTTTGTTCAACCTTCTTTCCCCACACGGCCAGTCACTCCCATTAGCTGCGCCCAGCGGGCAACCCCCCTTGCAGAGTGAGACTTTACTTTACCTGAGTTATCTTCTGATAGTTGTACTTGAATGTTGACATGAAATAATAAGCCTGTGTAGTGTTTCATAAGCGCAAGCTTGAAAAAAAAAAATACAGCGTGGAGTGGCAGCGCTGGTAAACAAGCAGCCAGTGTTGCCAGATATTGTGAGAGAAATAAGCAACCAGGTCTATGAAAACAAGCCCAAAAGAAGATAACTAGGCCAAGAGCACTTTACCTAGACATGGGATATTATATATTTGAAAATTGTCGATCTACAAGCTCACAATGCTTCGCGACCCATTGCGAGCTTGTAGATCTGCTATTTACAAAAAAATCTTGAGGGGGAAAAAGTGCAAAATGTGGAATATTTTTGACACATATTTGTTAGGGGCTCCCTGGCACAAATTATAATTTCAGATGGGGGTCTGTGGAAAAATACATGAACATGTTTGAGAACCACTGGTTTAAACAACAATCAAAACATTTGGAAACAAGCCCAAATATCAACTACATTTTAGAAAGAAGCCGCTTATAATAAGCAGACATGGCAACACTGGCATGCTGCGTGTATGTTGTTGAAGATCGCACCCACAAGTACTCCACTCCCCCAGTGCAATGACCAAAGCATTATGGTCATTGTAGTATTGCAGCATTCCAGTCAAATTCTAGTCTAACACACAGATTTCATTATTTTTCTGGCCATAGGGTGCAAATTTTAAATTGTTCTACTGTTAACTACTACAAATACTATTAACATTGCGTGATTGCAGTTTCTTCCAGGGGTGAAATGCTCCTTTAATGAGTTATGTTACCAAGGCGACGATGGCAATGAGATAACCGTCCCGATTATGGACACAGCGCCAGTGTGACGTAGTCTTACGACCGCACAACATCATATCCTACCCATAAATACTATGACCCCGTGAAATTCCTCTGAGTCTGACGGTTGCAGTAGTGATAACAAATAGTAATAATTAATATACCTAGATAAATAGCAGGGCCTATTCACCATATATAAGTTGGGGATATGCTAAGGAATATCCCGAGAAGACCTGTACGGGCTTTCGCACACACTTTCTCGTAGCCAGAGAGCAGGAGCCCTTCAAGCAGGCCCTTGGCTGGAAGCCCCTCGTCAGCGAGGAGACCCCCACCGCAGACTATGAAGACTTTGCGAGGTTCCTAAGGGCAACCTGCGAGGAGATGGACGCAGGCTGGGAAGCGAGGTGTCGCGCGAATTGCTCGTGCCATAGGGACCTTATGGCAGGCATCATTCCGAAGCTACACCCCGTCATCAGACACGACTGGCGCCGCTATAGGACGAGCGGCACGGACGATTGGCAGCGCAGCGCCACTTTCACCGACCTAGCCGACTTTGTGTCTCTGTACGCCAAAAGACAGACTTGCTACGAGGCCGGCGTCTATGACCTCCGAGGCCACCCCCATTTCAGGATGACAGACATGATGGAGGAGGACGGATGCCACAGACCGGTACCCGCAACATTTACCGCGGTCAATGACGGCACACAGGCGTGTGATGTCCCCAACGTCTCCCAAGCGCCGCCCCGTCCAGGCACCGCCTCGACTGAACATCAAGCCGAGGGGTCCGAGGGCGGACCCATCGGACCTGTGGCCGGGGGTGTCGCAGAGGCGACTGCCCCTCAGACCCATCATTCCAGGCCGGCAAGACCGAGCTCGATCAGGGCCCCGCCGCTGATGTACGCTCTCATCGACTACTTGCAGGCAGTCGGCAGCCACCATTCGATAGCGACTGCCCAGCCGCTGAGCCCATGGAGCCACTACGGGATCACACCGAGGAGAGTATCGAACCTGCACTACGCCCAGCTGTACTACCGAGCGCAGAGCCAAGCCTGCTGGGCCCTATCCGTACCACAGCGCCGCTGCAGCTTGTGCTCCGCTCTCAAGAGACAGACCAGCAGCAGCCTGCTGCAGAACCCACGGTCACACCCATGCCACATCACGAGGAGACGTCCCTCCTCACCGTAACATCATAGCAGTGGAGATGTCCACCCCTCCACGGGGGAGCAGTCGTGAATGCGCAAACAGTCCTCCACTCCCAGACCACGCCGGGAACCTTAATGAGGGACCCCTTACAGTTGCTGCACCATCTGCTACACAGACGGTCCAGGGGGGAGCAGTCCCGCAAGCAGGAGACCCCCCTCCTGCAACAAATGACATCAACCTACAGCTTGTCCTCGGACACGAAGATTCCTTGAAGTCACCACAAGGAGCGCATGGACACCACAGCGAGTGCATGCAATTAGTCCCTTACATGGGACCAACAGCGATAGCTATTGCCTGGCAATCAAGCCAGGCTGGGCGAAGCCCGTTCCAACATCAATGCCAGACTTCGCAGCAGTGCCTGCTCATTCCCCCCGATGCCATAAGACTAGAAATGACAATGCTATGCTCCCGGGGGAGGAGAGGCCCACATGACGCCTCAAGGTGTGTCGAGAGAATCGTGAGAAGGCCCCCAGAACTACCACCATTTACAACGCAGAGAGTCTTTATAGACTCACAGGATGCAGACTCCACTGGCAAACCACCCACAAACACGACACGCCGATTCATAGCCGGCAGGAAGGGACCCCACGAGCCCCGGTCTAACCGAGGCACGAACCTCATCGGAGGGAACCGGGAGCTACGAGGGGTCTTAGGAACACAGGTGCTCTCCGAAGAAGTGCTCTCCACCGCCTTGATCGAAGCCATTCTAAATTCAAGACCTTTGGGCTACGTGTCAAGCCCAAAGGTGCTCCATTTTGCTCCCCCCAGAGCTAAGTGAAATAGTAAAAAACAGCAGTGCTGTGTGTCCTTTTCATTAGGCGATGGGTTCCCAGATTACAACACACATTAGCTTTAGCTTTATAGCAGGCCTTCTGCAGTAAGCAGTATGGCCACAGCAACACCATGTGCTAAAATTGTAACTATGCTAATAGTGTAGCTAACAGGTAAGTGTCCCCAAATTATAAATCTCACTCTTTTTCATCAAACAACAAATTATTTACATTAACTAATAAACACAACAGTTCATACAGTTTTCATGGTTTTGCACTACATCACCTGAAATGCATAACATAGAATACACAATGTATCAGATACAGCACAATGGCCCCTTCTCTTGTGTCTTGTTCACAATAACTGAACAACATCCTGCTCCTTTCAAAATAAAAGGCAGTTCAGCCTCAGAACTCCATTGAGACACACTGCCATCTACTGACACAAAGTGGTATTGCTACTACACTACAGACTAGTATAGTCGCATAAACTGAACAGTTTTTCTTCATTCAGTAGAAATATCAGAGAAGAAAAACTCAAGAAAAATGCCCCTTTTCAACATTCCAGGCCATGACCAGAAATGGACTCATAACGGACGTGTTTACTGGGCCTTTTTAGAAGCAATAGCCCTCAATTTGAAATTTGTGAGGTTGCAGTTATTTTCTTCAGTTTCTCTTCATTCGCCAGAAATATCAGATCAGGAATAGCAGATCTACAAGCTCACAACACGTTTCAATGCGTCTTGCTGTGAGCTTGTAGATCTGTCATTTCGTATCTGCCATTTTTGGCAATGTTCCACGTATGTTCCATGTATTTTCCATGTATTTGTATTTTATTGTCCTATAGTTCAGTTCTAGCCTGGTAAACCCTCCCTCCGGAAATCTCATTTCCATTTGATTCCAGGAGTGAGTCTGGCATGAAGGCTTGTATGGGCGTTTCTAGTGCATTACCAAATAACCGAGCCAATCAGCGTCCTCGCTCATTGTTTTGTGATTGACAGCGGGGGTAGGCCAATCAGGTGGAACCCGAGTGGTTCACACGTCATTAATCAATACACCTTTCATACAAGCTGCTCATTAACATCAAAGACAAACCAATTACTCCTGGTGATAATCACTGCAGCCTAAAGTGTCTTAATTGGACATCAAAGGGCCACTTGGACATCAAAGCTACATTACTCCCGCCCAGCTCCAGCCCACAGCCAAATTGCCCATATAGGTCTGCAGGCCAGACTCGTTCATGCAACTACACTAGTCTGTAGTGTAGTACCAATATGACTTTGTGTCAGTAGATGGCAGTGTGTCTCAATGGAGTTCTGAAGCTGAACTGCCTTTTATTTTGAAAGGAACAGGATGTTGTTCAGTTATTGTGAACAAGACACAAGGGAAGGGGCCATTGTGCTGTATCTGATACATTGTGTATTCTATTTTATGCATTTCAGGTGATGTAGTGCAAAACCATGAAAACTGTATGAACTGTTGTGTTCATTAGTTAATGTATAGAATTTGTTTTTGTTTGTTTGATGAAAAAGACTAAGATTTATAATTTTGGAACACTTATTAGCCTGTTAGCTACACTATTAGCATAGCTACAATTTTTGCACATGGTGTTGCTGTGGCCATACTGCTTACTGCAGAAGGTCTGCTTTAAAGCTAAAGCTAATGTGTGTGCTGTATATCCACTGGATAAAGCTATCTGGACTGTAAAGGCGGATTATGATGGGACTATGAAGGTATTCCTTTTGGTTATTTCTAATTACTGTATTACTGTTGATATGACTATGTATGTATTTGCTATTGTTATTTTAGATGGATTCATTATTTTTGTACTCTTTTCTTTATTCATTAAAAATAAATTGTTAATTATTTCATCTGTGGTATTTATTTTGTAAAATATTGAACAAAGGTTGAGGTACCTAAATGTGAAATATGTCCACAGTATCACATCAAATTTCTTTACCACCCCTTTGCTGTTGTACAAAGTGTATCTGGTATTAGTAGATGGGAATCAAATAATTAACAATTGATTTTGTAAAATGTAAGTTAAGTATTTGTTAATAGTTAGTAAATGAGGAGTAGTTGCAACTTGAGAATAACTACCCAATAACATAACCATTAACACATACTTAACTAGTCATTAGTAAGTGATTTACTAATAGCTTGTTCATAATCCTTTGAACATATATAAGAAATAGTTATAAATCATTAGCATACTCCTTAACTAACTGTTAACAAATATTTAACAAGACATTAGTAACTCCTTAACTAATGATTTATAAATGATCTATTAACTAGTTATAAGGCATTTATAAGACATAGTTATAAATACTCAGGATTGACAGTAGACATGTGTTGTGAGCTTGTAGATCTGTTATTTTTATTCAGTTTGACAGTAGACATTAAGCGTTGTGAGCTTGTAAATCTGTTATTTTTTTCAGTTTGACAGTAGACATGAAGCGTTGTGAGCTTGTAGATATGTTATTTTTTCAGTTTGACAGTAGACATGAAGCGTTGTGAGCTTGTAGATCTGTTTTTTTTTCCCAGTTTGAGAGTAGACATGATGTGTTGTGAGCTTGTAGATCTGTTATTTTTGTTCAGTTTGACAGTAGATATGATGTGTTGTGAGCTCTATTTGTACACTGAATTACAGAAATGTAAGACAATCATGATGAAATGTAATTAAGGGTCCATTTGGTTCCATGTGTACACTCTCAGAGTTACAGACCTGTATGGCCAGACTAATATCACTGATTCATCTGGAACCAGGCTACAGATCAACTCCCTTGCCATAGCACAGCTAACCCAATGTTGAGGGTCACTGGACATAAAACATATGAGAGGGTGGCTACTAGCCCAAGGCTAATAATGTGTGTGTGTGTGTGTGTGTGTGTGTGTGTGTGTGTGTGTGTGTGTGTGTGTGTGTGTGTGTGTGTGTGTGTGTGTGTGTGTGTGTGTGTGTGTGTGTGTGTGTGTGTGTGTGTGTGTGTGTGTGCGTGTGTGCGCGTGCGTGCGTGTGTGTGTCGTTCAAGTCCGGCCAGTCTGATGAAGCGCCAAAGCCCAGGGAAAGAGTGTCCAGTTTCCCACTGGGTTTCCTTTTGAAACCTAGGAAGTGGGGTTCTGACTCCCTGGCTAACGGGACCTTGCGTCTCCTTAGATCAAGGAACAGGGAAGTTATGTCCAGTTCCCTAACATCCCTGTCATCATTATCCAACATGCTCAGTAGATGGGATATTTGCATGCTGGTATAACCACAACACATTGGGTACACCCAGCCCTCCCCCCACTGAGGGTGGAAAATTATATCACGGGTGCTGTGTGTGTTCAGGGCAAACCACTTACGTACTAAGCTCACTGTTTTATTGTTCATTTCACTTAGTACGTTCTGCTGGATATGAACATTGGAGAAGAAGTGTTGTACTTTAGACAGTGCTACCGGTCTAATGGCCTCTAACTTCATAGTTAAAGGTAGAGAGCATCTGTCAATAAAGTCTAACCTAGCTGTAAACTCGGACAAGATAATGTTAATAATAATAATAATAATAATAACTTGGATTTATATAGCGCCTTTCAGAAACCCAAGGCGGTTTACAGTACACACAATAAACATATTAATTGCCAAAAGCTTGAGTAAATAAGTGTCTCTTCAGTGCGGACTTGAAGGAGTCCAGTGTTGGCATCTGGCGGATCTCCATTGGGAGAGAGTTCCAGAGGTCAGGGGCTGCCACACTGAAAGCTCTGTCGCCAAGGGTCCGCATGTTGCTACGAGGGGTGGTGAGAAGCCCCAAGTCGGAAGACCTCAGGTCCCGCTCTGGGATGTAATCGTCCAGGAGGTCCGAGAGGTACCCTGGGGCTAGGGCATGGCGAGCTTTATAGGTGAGGAGGAGTAGTTTGTAAGTGGTGCGGAACTTGACCGGAAGCCGGTGGAGGTGTTTGAGGGTGGGACAATGTTAACTTGTTCCTTCCATTCTCCTGCAATGTTAAATTTATGCCCGAGACAGGTGTATGACTCATGAAGGGAGTACACCCGTATGGGTTTTGTGGCTATTCTGAAGTCAGGGCATGTATCGGTTTTTGAGTGGTACCATCAATTTCCACCGCTCATTCTCTCATACAGAACAGCACAGCACATTGAACGACCTCTGTATCCAAACCGGAGTGACTTGCTTGTCTTCCCTCTGCTGATCACTCTGTTTCCCATTCATTTCTAAGGAACACTGTTCTCAATGAGGACATTATCACCTTTACAGTAAAAGCCAGGTTACAGATCCTTCCCACCAGACTCAACCTTTCCCTCTGGTTTCCCACCACCCATGTACCTCATTGTTTGCATCACACCACAGGGCTTGTTACAGAAACCATGTCACACATTCTGAATGGCTACTATGCCTATAAAGGGCTTTACATAGCACGCCACGACAGAATAGTTGATCTCATAACTAAGGACTTATCTAAACATTTTACACCGTCAGTGAGAATGTACAAACATTCCCGTGTCAAACCTTCCATGTTTCAACTCTGTACTGAAAATCCTTAAATCTTTGCACATCTCTCTGCTAATACACCAGATGTTGTTGTTGTCAATGATCAGTTTCCATTCTTGAAATGGCCTGCACCTTTGACTCTAGCTTAGAGGAAGCTTTTATGACCAAAGTCATTAACCCATTAAAGGTTTCATGACGTTCAGTTTTACGACACATTAAAAGTCTGTCATTCAAACGTGAATAAAAAGTTTTAACAAAAAATTCCACTCCATTGATAATTTCTAAAGCCTTTTCAACTGCAATAAAAAAATAAATCTTTGCCTGCAGGATTTTGCCTGTCAATCATCGCCTCTGCCCCCCCCCCCCCCCCAAAAAAAAAAGGATAGGGGAGGGGAGGGGCAAGGAGGAGAGTGGGTGGGATTAATGGCCTGTGACTTCACTGCCCAAGGGCCAAACTCAGATTACTTTTCAGCCTAATTATTCAGAAATCCCCAGACCACAGAAAATCCACTGAATGTTCAAAGTTCAGATTTTTTATTTTTGTGTAATTGAGGTCATAAAACCCCCAAAAAAACATAACAAAAAAAAAAAGTGAAAATGAATGGCATAGAACCTTTAAGACCTGAAGAAGCATCTGTGTCACTTTTTCATTTGAGCTAAAAAAAAAGAAGCATTATTTTACACTTTGGGCTATTCAAAAATAGCAGATCTACAAGCTTGTACATTTGCTATTTTTGAAAGATCGAGAAAATTTGTGCAAATTAATATATTTATGTTCTTTTAAAGCGAACATTTATAACACAAATCTTTGCTTCTGAGGGTCCCTGGAACAACATATTTTGAGTGGTCCTTGACATGAAAAAGTTTGAGAACCACTGATATAGAAACATAAGTTTTTCAGAAAACTATAGGGATTTAGAAGACATTTTGTAGAAATTGGCTTCAGGTCTTAATGGGTTAAAAACATGCCGCTCCTCCATACCATCACAAAGCTAGGTTATACACGAATCCACGGAGTGCTGCCCTGCGCGCAGCCATTGCTGCGGTGCCAGCGCTCCGCGGACGCGACACCGCATCAATGGCCGCCTACAGTACAGGCAGCTACAGGCAGCACGTATATAGGTGCAATCTACCTGTGTTTATTTTCAGCAGCCTAGGACTTTCCAACAACTTGGGATGCCAAAAAAAGCAGCTAAACGGCTTGCAAAATTATGTGGAATCTCTTCTACTATTGGTAGCCGCCAAATATGGCGAAGACGCTGTTATTTGTACCCCTGAAGGGTGTGGGGGAATTTGTCCATGATTTGCTGACTGTACCTTGTAATATTTGTGTCCTTGTATTGTATCTCTTATGTGGACATAAATAAATGATTAAGTGTGTGTGTGTGTGTGTGTGTGTGTGTGTGTGTGTGTGTGTGTGTGTGTGTGTGTGTGTGTGTGTGTGTGTGTGTGTGTGTGTGTGTGTGTGTGTGTGTGCGTTTGTGTTGGACATCAAAGGGCTAGGCTGCACTAGCGCTCCTGTTTTCGTGTATAGAGGGGCGGGTGTATAGAGGCGCGGAGAGATTGCGCCTGATCCCATTGGTTCACGATCTGTCCGTCAACCTCCGCCCCGTTAACACAACATTACGAGCGACGTCCACTGCACTCTGGTTGGTTGGGGAAATGAAACGCTTCCTATACCGGGTACACTGACGTGCTCCTCCAGGCTTTTATTTTTTAGCAAAACTAAACAATAAAAGCCTGGAGATCGAGGCTATCAAAGGGCTGACACAGCTGTGGCACGACATAATGGCGACGGCTGTGGAATACACATGTCCAAACATATCACAGACCTGACTTGCTATAAAGTGCTTAAACATATAAATGCATACATACATCGGACATAAATGTACTCTCATAAATGCTACATAAACATTGCATCCCAAATGAAGTATAATGAAGTGGGCTTAAGGCACGCACTGTAGCAAACAAACATGAAAGGGATGTGTGATCAATCACTGTCAATCAGAGCAGCAAACATATAGAAACGGCACTAACTGAGATAAGCATAGTAAATGAATGCAACAGATATTACTGAACTAAACAATGGACTTACAGTCGTCAAAGACCACTGGCACTGCATTACAAATAAAGGCAGGAGTTTGTAGCTGGTGAACCGGGCTGGAATTCAGCGCTCTCTCTGCTGCTGTTACTAGAATGAATGAAGGACCCACAATGCATTGCACACTTAAGGTGGCAGGTACATGTTACGCTGAACACAGTTCTTAATGTAACACGTGTAACACCTTTGAATATAATAGACTTCAACCACTACCATATAAGGCATTAATCCTGGGCTAGTGATCTGTAAGGTTCGACTACTGGAGCATTTAAGAGTAAATAATGATGAGACCAGACAGGTATATATGATATAATAAAGAAGGGCCGGCTTGTATTCAGAAAGATAATAAAGAGAAATGGTACCAAAAATACACAAAACAGACAGACAAAATACAGTGAGCTCAATAACAGTGAAAATGTAACTTGTTGTCACTTTACCTCAGTGATGAAATCACTGTACCTTTCACCTTCGTTTAAACCTTTAAGATATTTTTAGTGGAATACCCTTTAAGTTTAGGCCTTTTAATCTATGGGTTATGATCTACGGGTGCACCCTGGTAAGTATCCGTTTTAGTTAAATATCCTTTTAACTGTAGATATCTTTTTAAATTGTAAATATCCTTTTTAACCGTAGAGTGAGTATTTTAAATTATGAAATATGGATCCATGAACTCTAATACCCAACACAGTATGAATTTTACAATTACCTTCAAATCAGTACACAATACACATCAATCTACTGTCAATAACCCCACCATGAAATCACAGATGGATGTTTGTGAATGAATGAGTCCAATGACCGTTCCAACTACACTGTGGAGTGCAGTATTATGGGATGGATAAATGTGCAGATCAGTGTGTTGTGTTTAGTTCAGTTCAGTTCTGTGGTTTGAGCAAAGTTCTGTCCTACCACACTGGTAAAACCATATAAGGGCAGAGGGCAGAGGTGGTGGTCTCCAAGGAAATCAAAAAGATGGTCTTCACATGTATTCGATCCTGGGTTGGTAGCTCGCCATCCTTGGTAGACCTAAACTCTGGCCTCATCCAAAAAACCTGACCTGTATGCCATGCATACAGGACCACAATGAAAAACTATAATTAACAGTAATTCAGAACAGCATTTCACAATAGTGTCTTTCAATCAATCAAAATAAAATACAATCTCTTTTCAGTACAACAAACTTCTTATAAAATAAAATACATTCTCATAATGAAATAAAATAAGATGCATTGTAATAAAGTGCTTTTCTCACCAATGACATCCAAATAATAGTGCTCCTCTAACCACCAAGAATGGTGGCGCAGACAGAGCAGCTACACCCAGCACACATTCAGCTAGGAGTGAAAGGTGTGGAAAATAACCTTGCTTAGAAATCCATTTTATCAAAAGCTAAAATATGACAAAATGTACAAAAATGAAACACACAGTCATCTACAGTGGTGACATAAAATAACTCTGTTCCATTTAGAGTGCAAAATAATTAACCAGGTAGGTTAGCTTGGAACTCAATGCTAGCACTAGCCAAACAATTGTGCTAACTCTGCATTGACATTGCATGGTAACTTAGCCTAATAGCTGCTATCATGGCTAACAGCATGGCTGCTTTAGCTGCTAAAGTAGCAAACACAAAGTTTATAGCAACTCACCAATCTTATCAGAAACAAACTCTTTGCCCTCTGGCAAGAGTGAGATGATGGGCAAAGTGTGTGCTGTCTGGTGTGGCTTCTATATTACTTAGATTCAACTTAAAAGTATTATTTTGTTTCTTAATTAGAGCTCTGTGGCTCTGCACTCTGTCTCTCTCAGGGATATCTCCTGCAGTGAAGGTTGCCAGGTTGGATTCTGGGGTATAGGGATTCACAGCAGAGAATTGGGCAGTGACAGAGAGGGGCGGGACAACTAATTGAGGGGTGTTGTCTGATTGGGGGAATTCATCTGTCAGTCTCCTTGGCTGGCTTTCTGTCAGCAGCAGGGTTGTTGTTGCCAGGCCAGTCAAGTTAGGTAGACTTGCTCTGTTTCTTCAATAGTGACATTACTTGACAGAATATCCTCATTTATTAATACATCTGGTAACCAGTCTATATGACCTGGGTTACACCCTCCCCTCTTGAATTGGTGCACGTCCCGTTGCATCTTAGTGGCTGACTGGTCACCACTTTGGGCGATGTCAAGGACATGTAGTCATCTCCAATCAGTGAACTTGTAAAGGCAGTACTGAGGCCTTGGAAAAGTGATTGAATCACTGAGATTAGGGGATTGTTCATCTGAGTTCTCTCTCGCCTCTGCTGTATCCTAGCAGAGCGACGGACAGGGCATTCAGCCTCCTTTTCTGTATCTGTAACTGCCTCCGCTTCAGCAGTGTCAGCATCAACTGGAGTGGACTCGACAGTGACTGCTTCAGATACGTTTGTTCTCTCTTCACTTTCAGGGTTTTCCTCTTCAGGTCTTTCCTCTTCAAGTTTCTCCTCTTCAGGTTTCTCCTTTTCGGGTGTCTCCTCTTCACTCAACTCTGACATGTCAGACAATACAGGCAACACTTCATCCATGATGGTAGGGACTTCCTCCATGGACTGTGGAAGTGTGTCAGGTGAGTTACATTCAGGTAAGTTCAGATCAGGTGGCGTGTCATTTTCGTTGGTTTCCTTTTCAGGTGGATCTTCTGGTAAGTGATCTCTTTCAGGTAAGATGTCTTCTTCTGGTGGATTGTCTCTTTCAGGTAAATTGTCAGTTTCAGGTAAGTTGTCTACTTCAACCTCTACTGGAACATCATCATGTGCCTCTTCGTCCACAGGAGTCAGCTCAACAGGAGGAAATGAAGTAGTAGGGTCTGGATCAGATTCTGACTGTTCTTCTGCAGCATCAGCACAAGGAGGTTGTTTTGACTTCCATCCACGAGTTTCATACACCTTAGTGAATGTGACTGGCTCCGGGGCCTGCCGATCTGTAAACCAGTGGACAGGAACATCCTCATCATCATTAGCACAGGGTGTTTCCATATCTTCAACACTGCTGGTGTCAGCATCATCAGCACCAGGATTCAGCCGTGTGCGAGGTTTACGGACTGGCTTTGGTGTGACTGGTTTCTCAGGTTCACTTGCTGGTAGGAACCCACAAGCTAGTAGCAGGTCACGATGTAAGGTGCGCAGTGGTCGGTCTTTGGTCTCAGGCTTGACTGTATACACAGGCAGATCACCGGCACGCTTTACAACTTCGTAGACGTCGGGTTCCCACTTGTCAGCTAACTTATGTTTACCACGTAGGCGAACACTTCGGACCAGAACTCTGTCGCCAACTTCAAGAGTGGATTCGGTAACTCGTTTGTCGAACCGAGTCTTGTTTCTCTCCGCCGTCTTGAGGGCATTGCGAGTGGCAACTTTGTAACTCTCCTCCAGATGACTTTTGAGATCTCTCACATACTGTGAGTGTGACTTTGGTTGTTTGTGGACAGGCAGACCAAAGGCTAGGTCGACTGGTAGTCTGGGCTGTCTGCCAAACATCAGCTCGTACGGGGTAAAGCCGGTGGTATCGTTCCTGGTACAATTATACGCATGAACCAGAGGCTTTACGAAATCCCGCCAGTGAACTTTGTCTTCACTCTCCAGAGTGCCTAACATCTGTAGGAGGGTCTGGTTGAACCGCTCGACAGGATTACCTCTCGGATGATAGGGAGTGGTTCTGACCTTTCTGATTCCTCCAAGCTCACACAGTTCTTTGATGGTTTTGGACTCAAAGTCCGGACCTTGGTCACTGTGGAGCCGCTCCGGAAAACCATAATGGATGATAAAGTGGTCCCAGAGGGTCTTGGCAACAGTTCTTGCTTTCTGGTTTGCAGTTGGTATTGCCACCGCATACTTTGTGAAGTGGTCGGTAATCACGAGTATGTCTTTCGTGTTACTCCTATCCGGTTCCAGAGAAAGGTAGTCCATACAGACCAACTCCAATGGCCTGCTGGTCTTGATGTTGACTAAGGGAGCGGCTTTCTCTGGCTGGGTTTTACGTCGAACACAGCGGTTGCAAGTCTTGACCTTGGTTTCCACGGCGGATGCCATCTTGGGCCAATAGAAACGGGATCTCACAAGGTCGAGAGTACGATCAATTCCCATGTGGCCCATGTCATTGTGGAGACTTGTCAATACTAGGGGCCGCAGCTCCTCTGGTAAGACAAGCTGGTATGTTTGATGAGCTCCGTCTTGCTTTCGTCGATACAAGACTCCGCTTCTCATCTCCAGACGATTCCACTCTCGCAACAAGAGTGGGAGTTCTGGGAGTTCAGCTCTAGCAGTAGGAGGGGGCTTCTCTCCAGACTCGAGCTGATAGATGACCTCTCTGATGCTAGGATCTGCTCTCTGCTTCTCCTTTATCTCCTCACTGGAGAAATGAGGGATGACAGATGAACTTTCTTCTTCAAAGCTGCTTGGTATGGCATCTGCAGATATGGCAAGAGACTCAACCAGAGTGATACCGGGGTCAATATCATCAGAATCATCATCCGTTCTTTGGCAGATGAGATGCCTTTCGCAGATGGCTTGTACAATGTCGGGGTCTGCTAGATGGCATCGCGTGAACTGCTGTATGCGCTCTCGCTCTTTCTGTGATGTCAAATCGTCTGACAGCTCACCATGGGGACGTCTTGAGAGACCGTCAGCATCTTGGTTTTGCTTACCAGCACGATACTGAAGTTTGAAAGAGAAAGTCGACAGTGCTGCTAACCACCTATAGCTTGTGGCATCAAGCTTCGCAGAAGTGAGAAGATACGTCAGAGGGTTACTGTCAGTGACCACAGTGAACGGACAGCCATACAGATAGTCTTTTAATTTCTCGGTGACTGACCATTTGAGTGCCAAGAATTCAAGCTTGTGAGCTGGATATCTGGACTCGCTCCGTGACAACCCTCTGCTAGCAAACGCGATGACTCGCATCCTCCCCTCTTGTTCCTGGTATAAGGCTGCTCCTAGCCCGGTGGTACTTGCATCGGTGTGCAGGATGTATTGCAGCTTAGGATCAGCGAAACCCAGTACAGGAGCGGATGTGAGCTTGTCGATGATGGTTTGAAAAGCTTGCTGGCAGGTGGATGTCCAACGACTGCCGAAGGGTTCTTTTGGGTTGTGGTATTTCGCACTCTGCTCCTTAGTGGGTTTGGAACCTTTCCGGAGTGGTGGATAACCAGAGGTCAAGTCATTTAGAGGTTTGACTATTTTCGAGTAATCCTTGACATATCTTCTGTAGTACCCCGAGAACCCCAGAAAAGACCTTAAAGCCTTAAGGGTACAGGGAGATGGCCAGGTGGAAAGGGCTTTTATCTTCTCTGGGTCCGTCTCTACTCCATTTTGGGAGACGATGTGTCCCAGATATCGGACAGAAGTCTGGAAAAACTTGCATTTTTCTGGCGACAACTTCAGGCCATATTCTTTCAGACGTGACAGTACTCGAAGCAGTCTGCTCTCGTGCTCTTCCAATGTCTCTGAAAAGACAATTAGGTCGTCTATGAAGACCAAGACCTCTTTCAGATTGATGTCGCCCATACACCGCTCCATCAAGCGTTGAAAGGTGGATGGCGCATTGGTGATTCCTTGCGGCATCCTACAGAACTCCCAGAAGCCTAGGGGGCAGACGAATGCGGTCTTCTGCTTGTCTTCTTCCTCCATCTCAATCTGGTAGTACCCAGATTTGAGATCAAGCACGGAGAACCACTTCGACCCACTTAAGGTGGAGAAGGCTTCTTCTAGGTGGGGCAGAGCGTATGCATCTTTTATGGTTTGCAGGTTGAGCTTGCGGTAGTCAATGCAGAGTCTTACATCACCATTCTTCTTCCTCACTACGACGATTGGTGATGAGAAGGGGGACTCAGACTCTCGAATGACACCGGAATCCAACAGCTCCTGAAGATGTTTTCGAACTGCCTCAATGTCTTGAGGATGTATGGGTCTTGCTCGCTGCTTGAAAGGAGTGTCATCGCTGAGCTTCATGCGATGTTTGACCTTGTCAGTATGACCGAAGTCGAGGTCATGGTGTGCAAATACTTCGGGCATCGAGTTGAGTTTGCTGGTCACTCGCTCTTTCCACTCAGTGGATATGGGAGAATCTTCAAAGTCGAATTTCAATTTGGGTCTGTCTGACTTATCTGCAGGGCTGGGGTCAGCTACTGCGGGTTCTTTTTTCATTACTTGCTGAATGGCATTCACTTCAGCCAGCACCGTTCTTGGGGGGATGGTAATGTCATGCCCTGATTCGTTTTTTATCACCACTGGCAGCTGGGTGTGGTGCTTGGCAGTTGGGAGGGAGAACAGGCAGCTGGTCATAAGTAGGCCGCCTGGCAAGGAGGACATTGAGGGGGGTTCAAGGATGGCCCATTTGTCAGTGTGGGACCCAATCACACTGATACATCCATTGAGAACTACTTGGTGGCCAGCTGGAACAACTTCTGGTATTGTTCCTTGTAGTTTCACCCATCCCAAATTGCCATCTTCAGCTTGCTGTTGTCTGAGCTGTAGAAGCTTTAAAACGGCACGATAGCCAAATGAGGTAGGCTGGGGTGGGGCAGGTCTCTTTTGAGCATAATCAGTGTAGAGGACATCAAGGGTGTTGGTGCCAATTAGTACTTGTTCTTCAGCACGGAGTTTGGGAACAACCAATGCTAAGGTTGGCACTTCTGTATCAACCCCTACAAACTCCTTAGGAAAGGTTATGCTCAGTTCAACGTATCCCAGGTAAGGGACTTCTTGTCCATTAGCTCCTTCTACTCCGAGGAGGTTGTTAAGGGACTTAATGGCTTGACTCGATAAGTGTTGCTCATAGAACGACAGGGGGACTGTAGTAACTTGAGACCCTGTGTCTAAGAGACAGTTCACTTCTTGGTCTGCAATGGTGACTTGGGCAGTATACTTTGTTCCAACTAAACCTTTGGGAAGTTTAATGGGTTTGTCTTTAGTATGGGCACATTTCAGTGAGGCTCTCTGTTTGGTTACAGTGGGACGGGTCTCATCACCTGCAGCTCCTATTTGTCCCTCAACAGGGGCTGCTAGTGGTTTAACTGATCCTCATCTGATGAAGCGGGTTGAGCTTCCCACTTAAGTTGTCTGTCGTTCAGTAGCTTCCTCTTGGCTGCGACAAGTGAAGAGTTTGGCTCATTTTCACAAGATGGTTTAATGTGCCCATCTTCACCGCACCGGAAGCAGTACCAAGGCCGGGGCTTGCTTGAATTACGGCTTGAGGTTGGCTGCTTCTCGTGCTTTTGGCTCTTGGCTTTGGTAGTCTGTTCCCTGTCTGTAGCTACTTTGGGATTAGCTGAGTTGTCCTTCTTCTCAGTCTTTGCTTTCTTCAAGTTGGTGAGTTGAGTTTGAAGAGTAGCGACTTGCTTCTTCAACTGTTCAGTCTCACTTGAATCAGTCTCACTTGAATCAGTATAGGCACATGCACTCTGTAGATGTGACGTGACACGTTGCTTGGAGGCACCTAGGTGTTGCTTCATGCGACTTGCTTTTGCAGCATGTTTATCCTCTTCTGTGCGAAGGAGCAACAGCAACTCTGCAAATGAAGGGGGATTTTTCTTTCGTTGCTTCAGCTGGAGTTCAGCTAGAAGGGCATTGTCCCAGCAATTTCGACAGAACTGGTTGAGGAGATGTCGGCTGACTTCGCTGGCAGATACGCCACCTCTTCTTACTGCTAAACTCAAGACTACCTGCAACCTGTGTAAGTAGCTGGAAGGCTTTTCATTTGAGTCTTGGAACGTAGTCAGGAACTTGGCAAAGAGCTCATCTCCATCTTCTACTGTGCCATAAGCAGAATCTAGCAGCTCAAGATAAGCTGCAGGGGATGCTTTTGGACCCAAGGGCTTGGTGACTTCAGTAGCTGGTGGCAGAAGACTGTCAAGGATTCTCCTAGTCCGGTGCAGGTCTGAGACAGCAGGGTCATTCATCATCAGTTCGACATTTGTGCGCCATGTGTCATAGTCAACCTCATTGGCAGGACGCGGAGACCTGCCTGAAAAGGCTCTGAGACGTGCAGGAGCAAGATGATGCAATGCAGCTTCTTGGCTTCTCACTATGTGTTCAACGACGACCCTCTGTATGTCAGGAGGGTTCACGTCAGTTACACTGAGGTGTGGAAATGTCCTTGATTCAACCTGTGCTTGGACAGGTGATGCATTGTCATTGGTCAGGTTTTGAAGTTGAATCGGTGCAGCAGGTGGCTGCTGAGGTTTCATAGTGGGTGGTTGAACTGATGTCAGATTGAAGGTGACACTGGGTTGAGAACTTGCACCAGGTGTGGAAGTTAAATCAACTGAACTCGTCGACTCAAGGATAGGTTGTGTGGCAGCCTTTGGCGGCGCGGGGGTTAAGTCAACTGGGGTCTGTGTTGGGTCTGGCCCTGGGGATTCACTTGCTCCGTCTTCACTGTTACTAAGAGGTGGAGCAGCAGATGTGGTAAGTTTAACAAGCTCTCCTCGTAGCAGTTCTTCAAAGGTTTTCCCGCTTAGCTTAGCAATGGTCTGCAACTCTTCAAGGTAAGTACAGGTGGCGCTACTGCTTGCTGTAGGAATGTACACAGAAGCTAGGGCCTTCACTTTGTACTTGATATCTGCTCTGCTGGGGCTGTCATAAGTAAGGGGCAAGTGAAGTGACTCCATGGATGCGCCAGACACAAACTCATAAATTAACTGCCCATAAAATGGGGATTCATCATCTTCAATGGGGAGTATACGGCTAATTTTGCCATATGTTTTTAAGTGATCAGTGATTTCCTCATCAAATTCTACACCGATAAGCCCACTAACTATGACTGAGTTAGGGATTTTGACCTGTTCACTCCAAACTATTTCCATTTTGACCGGGCTTCAAAATAAACTTGTCAAGTTTTTTGTTTTTGTTTTATCTATACCGGTTACCTCGTGTGGTCATTAATTACCCAAAATGCTCCTGGCTAGCTCGCCAAATTGTATGTAACACGTGTAACACCTTTGAATATAATAGACTTCAACCACTACCATATAAGGCATTAATCCTGGGCTAGTGATCTGTAAGGTTCGACTACTGGAGCATTTAAGAGTAAATAATGATGAGACCAGACAGGTATATATGATATAATAAAGAAGGGCCGGCTTGTATTCAGAAAGATAATAAAGAGAAATGGTACCAAAAATACACAAAACAGACAGACAAAATACAGTGAGCTCAATAACAGTGAAAATGTAACTTGTTGTCACTTTACCTCAGTGATGAAATCACTGTACCTTTCACCTTCGTTTAAACCTTTAAGATATTTTTAGTGGAATACCCTTTAAGTTTAGGCCTTTTAATCTATGGGTTATGATCTACGGGTGCACCCTGGTAAGTATCCGTTTTAGTTAAATATCCTTTTAACTGTAGATATCTTTTTAAATTGTAAATATCCTTTTTAACCGTAGAGTGAGTATTTTAAATTATGAAATATGGATCCATGAACTCTAATACCCAACACAGTATGAATTTTACAATTACCTTCAAATCAGTACACAATACACATCAATCTACTGTCAATAACCCCACCATGAAATCACAGATGGATGTTTGTGAATGAATGAGTCCAATGACCGTTCCAACTACACTGTGGAGTGCAGTATTATGGGATGGATAAATGTGCAGATCAGTGTGTTGTGTTTAGTTCAGTTCAGTTCTGTGGTTTGAGCAAAGTTCTGTCCTACCACACTGGTAAAACCATATAAGGGCAGAGGGCAGAGGTGGTGGTCTCCAAGGAAATCAAAAAGATGGTCTTCACATGCATTCGATCCTGGGTTGGTAGCTCGCCATCCTTGGTAGACCTAAACTCTGGCCTCATCCAAAAAACCTGACCTGTATGCCATGCATACAGGACCACAATGAAAAACTATAATTAACAGTAATTCAGAACAGCATTTCACAATAGTGTCTTTCAATCAATCAAAATAAAATACAATCTCTTTTCAGTACAACAAACTTCTTATAAAATAAAATACATTCTCATAATGAAATAAAATAAGATGCATTGTAATAAAGTGCTTTTCTCACCAATGACATCCAAATAATAGTGCTCCTCTAACCACCAAGAATGGTGGCGCAGACAGAGCAGCTACACCCAGCACACATTCAGCTAGGAGTGAAAGGTGTGGAAAATAACCTTGCTTAGAAATCCATTTTATCAAAAGCTAAAATATGACAAAATGTACAAAAATGAAACACACAGTCATCTACAGTGGTGACATAAAATAACTCTGTTCCATTTAGAGTGCAAAATAATTAACCAGGTAGGTTAGCTTGGAACTCAATGCTAGCACTAGCCAAACAATTGTGCTAACTCTGCATTGACATTGCATGGTAACTTAGCCTAATAGCTGCTATCATGGCTAACAGCATGGCTGCTTTAGCTGCTAAAGTAGCAAACACAAAGTTTATAGCAACTCACCAATCTTATCAGAAACAAACTCTTTGCCCTCTGGCAAGAGTGAGATGATGGGCAAAGTGTGTGCTGTCTGGTGTGGCTTCTATATTACTTAGATTCAACTTAAAAGTATTATTTTGTTTCTTAATTAGAGCTCTGTGGCTCTGCACTCTGTCTCTCTCAGGGATATCTCCTGCAGTGAAGGTTGCCAGGTTGGATTCTGGGGTATAGGGATTCACAGCAGAGAATTGGGCAGTGACAGAGAGGGGCGGGACAACTAATTGAGGGGTGTTGTCTGATTGGGGGAATTCATCTGTCAGTCTCCTTGGCTGGCTTTCTGTCAGCAGCAGGGTTGTTGTTGCCAGGCCAGTCAAGTTAGGTAGACTTGCTCTGTTTCTTCAATAGTGACATTACTTGACAGAATATCCTCATTTATTAATACATCTGGTAACCAGTCTATATGACCTGGGTTACATTAAGGTAGTACATACTAGTCAAAGATAGTCAACTTATATTAGGCTTGGAGCCTTTCTAACAGTAGACAGTAGACATGATGCGTTGTGAGCTTGTAGATATGTTATTTCAATCATCATTGTCATCTTTCTCTCAGCCTCCTTCTCTCAAAATGACAGTTTTAGAGAGTGGCCTGCAATCTCATTGGCCAACTCTTTGGTCACTGTAACAGCAGTCAATATTACTAATAATAATACATGGAATCCATGCAATACAGACTACAGACATACAGTATGAACACAGTCAGCATACATGTTGTATTTGTCAACAGAAGAAGCAACAAGGAAGACATAAAGATGGGGAACATGCTATTACGCCAACGGGGAGTGAGACGAAGACGACTTATGGTATGTTTATTTACACACCATACTAACCAGAGAGTTTTTAAATACATTGTAGACATTCACTGCACTCTTATGGGTTGAAAAGGTTTGAGATAACTTACTGATGTTGTGCTGTATTCCCCAGTATACACAGACACCATTACAGCAAACTCCATCCAGCCATTGTGCATGCACCCACTGATGTTCAAGACAGTATGACATTGGACTGTATTCCACGTTTAGAACTCGCAAATGACACTGATCATCCCCTACATCGTTTGAATGTGGCTTGTTTTTTGAAAAACAAGCGGAAAACAACAGAAATCCGAGAAAGATGAACTTTTCAGATGTTAAGTCCTTTAACATCACTTAGATTGTTTTTGTTGTGATCATGTGATATCTGGGTGTACTCTTCTACGGTGGTGCTTGGACCATTCACAGGCTGCGGAGCTAAAAAAAACAAAATAGAAAAGACACTGAGGGACTTGGTCTGATAGACTTTAACTCCACCTCTTCCTCTCTCTACAGGCCCAGGCAGGTGAAAAAGCTGCTGTTGCCCTGGACAACATGAAGGTAGCTCTGTAGCCTATAGACAGGTTTCCTGTTAGTAAACATTGAGAGGAATATGACCGCGCAGCTGCGGGGGGAAGCCTATGGGTGCGTTTGGAAATTACGCACCGGAGCACACTCGCCTATTAGTTTGTATTGGCCAGTGCGCTCACTGCCGCTCAGGGCTGTATTTTCGAACGCGCCTTCCACCCATAGACCCCCAGGCATGCGCAGATTGCGCATTCTGCTCTGTGATGACGTCGCTCGGAAACCCGTCTATAGACAGCATGCATACAAGGTAGCTCAGTAGCCTACTGGCAGCATGTATATACCAAGGTAATTAGAACACAAGGTAGGGTCAGCCTAGAGGCCGGGCAGACGCCATTGTATGTATAGCAGGGGAGGCATGCGTTAATCCGACAGACCTTTTCTCCGACTATGTGGCATCCGCGTGCGGTTAGGGTTAGGGTGCGGGTTTGGTTCGGGTTTACTGTTTAATGTCGGAGCACTGCGCTGTCGGAGGAATGCGCTGTCGGACTAACGTACTGCACCCCTACCACAGACGCCATTGATGCGCATGGGAGCCAAAACTGGAACTGGAAGTTTGGTGAAATACATTGAAGTCTATGGCAGCCAGCTGGACCAGTTGTGAACAAACACTATTTCTAAACGATTGTGTCCTTTGTCAGATAATCGGTTCAGGAATATGAAAGAAGACATATCACAGTTTTTAATCCAATCAATTATTTATAGATTGGATTTTTTTTGCACTCTGTATACTTTTATTGAGGCATCTAAACAGTGGCAAGTATCGTCTCTGGCAGTGTTGCCAGATTTTGTGAAAGAAATAAGCAACCAGGTCTAGCAAAACAAGCCCAAAAGAAGCACCGGGGGCCAGGGGTCTTCAACGTTTTCCCAAACTGAAACAACAAGCATATATTCATGCTTTTATTTTAAACATACATGTACAAGGTACAGCGAGTAGGGTGGCCGTACTGCCATTTATAAACATACCTTATTAACTGAGAACAACAATCTGTCAATTGCACAATAATTATGTATAAGCTATTCAAAATGGACAGAATCATGATTTATTTAATACATACATTTGGAAAATGTTTTAGAAATATATGAAGACAAATGGACATTTTTGAAAAAAAGAAAAGAATATATATATATATATATATATATATATATATATATATACTCTTTTTTAATTGTCTAATCAAGCAACAATTTCGCGGACCGCTGTTGAAGACCTGCACTAGGCCATTAATGAGCACTTTAAACCTTTACACTGTATACATTGAAAAAAGACAATCTACAAGCTCACAACGCGTCGCGATGCAACGCATTGTGAGCTTGTAGATCTGCTATTTTTTAAAAAAATCTTGAAGTAAAATGTGAAATATTGAGGAACACTAACAACACAAATCTGGTATGGGGCTCCCTGGCACAAAACATTTTCACGTAGACCAATTATTTGTTTACAAACATTGAGACTGGACGCACAGGTGACTGCTTCATGTAATCAATTCCCAACAGATCCCCAAACCTGCTGTTTTGGGGTGAGCTTGTTTCAGTTCATTCAACCTCCTCTGTGTGTAGGCTAGTGGGGTGCGCCCTGGCGACACATATATATACTTCATCGCGCAACGGTATAGCGCACCGAGAACAGCTGACATACAAGCTCACAACCGCGTCACGGATGCGACCGCTGTGAGCTTGGAGATCTGCTATTCTCGGCCGTTCTCTGCGCGCGACACCTTCGCGGGACGGAGCATAAATTAGTCTTGACGGGCTGCAGCTGCGCGAGCCAAGCAGGTTCTGATGCCATGATCATAGAGCGCTCCCTCCGTTCCTATGACAGCCACTGGAGGTGGAGTTTTGAGGACAGCTGCTTTGAATTGTTATTATTGTTTACACACAACAGAAACCAAGGATTATATATTTCAAGAGCGAGAGATCACAGTAAAAAACCTAAGCATTCTTCCTCCACACTCGGAGAAAAACAGCATCTGAAAGTGTGATGGGATGCATTTTTACACGTGAGACTGTGACCACTTTTACATTGCATCTTATGAGCGGTGGGGTTCTTTTGCTGCCGACCTGCGTGCGCATACTGTTTCGTATCAGTGTGACGTCGTCTGTTAAGGCGTCTATAGGGGTTAGGAACAAATACATATTAATTTGAGGGTCCACATAAACATAATTGAGAACCGCTGGTTAAAATAATTTTAAAATTGTGAAGGAAGTCCAAATAATCAACTACACTTTAGAAAAAAGGCCCAAAAAACGCAGTCCGCAACTACCAATATTTACAAGCAACTTCACTGAAAAATAAGTACAAAATCGCTTATAATAAGTGAACATGGCAACACTGGTTTCTGGCTCTGCAGTATTGTGTACTTTGTGCTCTTTAGATAGCTCAATAAACTTATACAGGGGACACATCGAAAAGCAACACAGCAGAAAACAATGTGTGATTTGTCTTCTTTCATTTTCCAGAAGCAATTACTATACAAAGGTCTCAGTCATTCAGAAATATATGTTGTTCATGAGCTGATCCACTGGGCTCTCGTTAACTCCAATGCATTCCACTGAACTCAAGGCTGCAGTCTGGCTCCCATGGTGCGACGAATCTGCTGGCTGGAATTGCATGATAGCGAAAATGACGTAGATGACCCTACCTTCTTTCCATATACCTTGATGTATACAAGGTAGTTCTGTAGCCTACTGGCAGCATGCATACAAGGTAGCACTGTATCTACTGGCAGAAAACATACAAGGTAGCTCTGTAGCTACTGGCAACATGCATACAAGGTAGCTCTGTAGCTACTGGCAGCATGCATACAAGGTAGCTCTGTAGCTACTGGCAGCATGCATACAAGGTAGCTCTGTAGCTACTGGCAGCATTCATACACGGTAGCTCTGTTGCTACTGGCAGCAATGCATGCATACAAAGTTTAGTGCTGGTCGGTCCAGCAGTTTGCGAGATTTGATAGACTAACTAACACTAGTGCTGCACAATATATCGTTATTGATCGTTATCTCGATATGAACGTGCACAATCTCAGTATCGCAAAAGGCAACAATATGGGCGATTATCCCCCCGCTCGTCCACTGCTCAAGCCAGCAACATCCCTTTGTTTTAGCCAGTACTTAGGAAAATAAACCACCCCTCCATTTCTGGTTAATAAAGGTACTACATATATATACATGCAAACTCCACACAGAAAGGCCCTTTCGCCAACCCCACCTAGGGTATGGGCACTGATGACGCGGAGGAGAGGACACGCCCACAGCGTCCCCTGCGGGAATCGAATCCAGGACCTTCGAGCTGTGAGACAGCGACAGCGCTACCGACTGCGCCACCGCGCCCCGACGTTCGTTTTATTGAACTAAAAAGTGATTTGTCGTGACTCTAACTTAGCATGTTTGTCAAGCTTGGGGAAAAAAATTGCCAGATGGGAAATGTTCAATTATCGTACCGGAGGCTTAAAATCATTGTATTTTAAAGAAAACTATCGTACACACACAGCCAAAAAGATAAATCACTGGTGTACATATTATGTAATAAAAACATTTAAAAAAGCTTATTTAGTGTAATAAACAACCTTGTTTGAGACTCCTAGGTAACAAAAAAACATCACTTATGCTGCGTGGAATCAGGCAACTTCCTGGGCCTTACACAAATAAAAGCCTGAAACTGGACTGGAAAGACACAACCAGTGTTTTTAATGTCTCCAAGTACAGATCTAGGGTCAGATTTGCTGATTTACTGACTTATTTTGAAAAGCTAAACCGGATCCTGAAGCAGCAGCCATGCAGGGAATTTAGTAAATTCACTCACTTGTTTGTGATATGGCAAAATTATCGTACATTTGGGCA
>NW_028155597.1:0-35034 GCF_963454915.1 Gymnoscopelus microlampas | reverse complement strand
TGATACAGTAGAACAGCATGAAATGGAGTGTGATATTGCTTTTATAATACAGTTTTACAAGCACCATTTATTTGGTTAACAGTAATACGTGAAGACAAATTATGATTTAGTTTGTTTATTTAATCATTTTGTTTGGCTTTCGCCAACACAAATAGTTCTGCAACTGGACTGGAGGTGGACTCTTGCCAAGCAACACATGCATGCAAGATTTTCCTGCACACCAGCTTACTATTTTTTGCAGGTCTGCAAAATTTTACCACAGGCCAGCTACTTTATGTCATGTAGAAACATTTATCTGTGTGTTTCCATTTATTTAAAACAAGAATCTGTGGACAGTCGCTTTGATGGCATGTGTGATTCTAATGAGTTAACTGCTTGATCATGTACAATGAACAAAATCGCACATCAAATAAATCTCCCGATTGCAGAACGTATTTGACAGTGATGTTTCGAGCCACCAGTCTCTTCCTCTGTCCAAACATCACTTTCAAATACATTCTGCAAACCAGAGCTTTATTTGGTGTGCAGATTTATTCAGTTTATTCTACATGATGAACTTTTGATCCAGCCGCCAGCCTTGTGGGTGTGGGATGTGTGTGTCTTTTGCACTTTTTCTCATCTTAACACATTGATTGCCTAGATCGAGTTAACTCGATTTTAGCAACAAAAAAAAAATGTTTTAATTTTGACCCAAAGACCAATGAGATATGATTTTTCGAAGATCTAGACTCCCATCCACTTCCTTGTTAACTTAAAAATTCTGTATCTCGGCTCCTGAGTACTTTTTTTTTTCAATGAAAAATCTCTTGGCATAAAACTGCAAAAAATCTGAAACTGCTTGATCACACATAGTTTGCTTCTCTCCATTGATCAAGGCTTCTTCCCTTTCCTTCATCCTCTTCTGATGACGAGTAGCCTAATATTGGTTATCTAAAAATAATTAGATCATTCACGTAGCATACTGTAGCTTAAGAGCTCCATTAGTTCCATTTGTACACTGAGAGTTAAATTAACATTTATATACTCACTCCCAGGACTCACCTAACCCCAGCTCACTTTACTAGGCTGGGATGGCTCAAGGTAGAGGTAAGGACAGAGTACAGCAACTTGCAATACTCAGGGGATAAGTGCCCATGTAACTGTCAAGAGTGAGAGACGCCCCCTGGCACAAGACCATGAGGGAGTTCCACTTATCTCGTAGCCCACAAATTCTACAAAATGTGGAACGCCCTACCACCAGACATCAGACGGTGCGACTTCCTATCCTCCTGATGATGCTCACACTGAACCACAACTCGTCAAGTTTTTCGGTCAACGACCCCCAAATTAATATGAATTTGGCCATGGATTCCCATCTGAAAATATTTTGTGCCAGGGACCCCAATACTAGATTGGAAAATAGCTCACAAGTTGTGAGCTTGTGAACTGATTCGTATGCTATTTTAACTAATTTAGCTGGGGACCCCCTGTGTGTGTGTGATCATGTGACCTAGTCGCTGCTTTTGGGCTTGTTTTTGTAGACCTACTTGTTTCTCTCATAACATCTGGCAACACTGATCTAGTGTCACTGCGCTTGGCCTCCTCATTGGTAAGGATCTGACGGGAAAATTGTGTGTTTTTCAAAGTCGATTCAATTTAGCTTGTGCATAGGGGGAGGAGAATGTTGCCACTGAATCCCTGAAGCAGTTGCGTAGTGAAACGTTCCCTCACGCCATATTTACTACGAGGCTATGGGCAATTACCTGCATACTGTTGTTGTTTGTTCATTTAGAACCCTTTACTGCAGTTGAAAACCAAAGCAGACTTGGAGTCTCTGTCTGTTCTCTGAAGAATTTAGCCTGAAGGTCACAGCATGATTGTCTACATTTTCAAGGCCTGTTCAATTTCAATAGTTATGGTTAGTTAAATAAATTACGTGCCTGAAAAGTGACTTCAAAGTGAAGTTTCAAAGGTTAGAACTTAGAGGTGTTTTTGTCGCGTTCCCAAGACAACACCATTACGTAAGTCAATGTCTGGGGTCTTTAGGTGTTGGGGTGCTGTCTGCTACCCTTTTTTGACAAGAGCCGGAGGCCCACAAACTTCTGTCAGACTTTGATCATTTTAAGAAGCAAAAGTCTCCATTCCTCTCCTTCCTTCTCTCATACATCCCGTGGGGGTTATGATGTCCCACTTTATAACTTTTCACACCAAGTAATCAAACTTTAGGCTGCTCTTAAAGTCAGTAAAGGAATTTGCTTATAAGTTTGTGAACACATACATTCATGTACTATGCACAGTAGGAGACTCATGAACCCCAAGGACGCTTTGAAACATTTTTTTTACATCGATGTGGGACATTCACTGCTGAGCCAAATGATGCATTGATAACCTTGATGTACAAAATAATGATCACTTTTGATTCATTAACAGCCTAAAAAAAGCACGATTTGAGATAGGAAACTGTGAGTGAGTGATTAATGTGCAGCATACTATGCTTCTCTGCTTAGCTGTGCCTGTTATTAATCTATCTACTGAATGGCATTTTAAGCCTGCTGTACCAAACTGCGGTTTAACCTGCTCTATAAGTCATGTATGGATTAACCTGCTGCTGCTCGCTGTTTCCATAAGGGCTTACATACTTTATAATATATATATTTAAAGCGTATCTAGGAGATAGATTATCTCCTCCCTTTGACAACAGCTTGAGGCGCCAACGGTACTTTTAACTTGGTTTAAACAAACAATAATTAGCACCCATATTGCCTCTAACCGTTGTCGAACTCGGATGACACACGGCTCTGGGCATGTATACTCGATAGATGGGCTCATTGACAAGCGTAACAAGGAGTTCCGAATGACATCAGAGAGACAAACAGTCTGGCTCACTGAGGTTGTCTTACGCAGTATAAAATAAGTCCTTGTTGACAAGGTGATTCGGAGTACGACTACTTTCAATGTCGGTTGAGGTTCATATCTGTTGACGCGACTCATCTTTGTACAGAGGCGGGGTCAGTACTACCACCACTACTTTTGATAGCAGTAACAAAATGCATCTCAGGGGCTTGTTTTGTTTCGTTTAGAATTAGTGTGTTTTTCATTTCAGTCGCTGCTCTGGGCAAAACAATATATACAGTACTTTATTGTTTGTCTTTGTGGAAGAGAGCTCTTCTTGCTTCTTGCTTTCCTTGCCTCATGTTGCTAAAATATTCTCCTTGTTTTTCTTTTATGGTCTTTACTTTCTTTAGTCCAGTAGATGCTTTAACTATCTCAACAATCATGGGGTGATTGAGGTGAGGGGGGGGGGGGGGGCATTTTCTTAACCAGTTAAGCCCTGTATACAAATATTGAAAATAGGCGTACTGTAGATCTGCTATTTTAGTATATAAAAAAGACAATAGGGTTAGCCTAGTTATCTAAAGCAGAGCCATCGACCCCCCATTCTCTGTTTTTGCTGGTTGGGGTGAGGTAAGGAGACTGGTAAGGATATCTACGACTAAAGACATTCTTAGTTCACTAATAGTCATAGGGATTTGTCTCCGAAGGGGTCTTCAGCGTTTTTAGGCCAAGGACCCTTTAGCTGACAAAGAGATGAAGCAGGGACCCCCACTATTGTATACAATTTTGTTGCAGATTAAAGTTTGTCATAGATTTCATAGATAGCTTCATAGACTTGTTTGACAGCACTATCATCACAGTGTTGAAATTGTGTTTAAAAAATTCATATTTTTGTTTCTATTATGTTGGATTCATGTTCATATGAATCCATGTATTTTCAGACATTTAACCACTTATCTGATGTGCTGTTTTTGGCTAATGGGATGCTAGGGTTCAAGTGGTTAATGTAAAAAATAAATTCAAAAATAAATAAACACAAAAAGATTTGGCGGCCCCCCTGTAGTAATTCTGAGGACCCCCTGGGGGACGCATGGACTTGTTGATATAATAAACACATCTGTTTGCTGCATACAATCATGCAATCAATCATTTCAGGTTTGTTAAAAGGACAACTTTGGTTTTTTACAACCAATGTTTATGTTTTAGATTGTAATTAAAGTAAATAAAAGATGAGTGTTAAAATTTTTAAATTTACTGCTTTCTATAGTTTTAGCAATTTTCACAATCTTTTTTTACAGTGTTTTCACAGTGGGCGGGGGGGGCATTCTGTCCGGTGGCTAAATATGTATTTTTTTAACACATTAACCCGGCGTTTTCTTTATTATTATTTACAGTAGCTCTTCTAGCCCCCAATAACTCACATCTGGCCATCTCAGACAGCCGGACCTTTTTTATTGTGTAAAAAAGGCATATTTAGCCACCGGACAGAATGCCCCCGCCCACTGTAAAAAATATTGCAAAAAATGCTAAAAATATAGAAAGCAGTAAATGAAAAAAAAATTGCACTCATCATTTATTTACTTTAATTACAAGCTAAAATATAAACCTTGGTTGTAAAAAAACAAAGTTGTCCTTTAAGTAGACAACTGAACATGCGTCTTGAAGGCAAATGTTGTGTAAATACGTCCCTGTGTGTCACTTAACCATGTGGCACAATTTAAAGATGTGTCACTGCAATATTCTAATGTTGATTCACAAAGGCTACTACGGTACACGTTATACACTGGTAGAATTAAAAAGGGATATACCCAGAGTTTGTGAAGATATTATTTCTTAAATCGAAGACATTTTCTCGTGTCTTATTTTCAAAGTGGGGTCTGGGTACCCCCAGGGGTCCATGTGGGGGTTCCAGATGGTTCCCAGCTAAGTGAGTGCTACTTAGAAACCAAAAGCATTCTTACCGGTCATTACTGTAACTCTGAGAGTGTTGCAAATGGAACCAAATCAGAGTTATGTGGGTCTATGTGGCCTAATGCATACCAAGCTGGGGGTCTTTGAAATGAAAAGGGTTGAAAACCCCTGTCTTAAATAGGGATGAGAACATCTTTTGTAAACTTCTCATTCAGCATAGGATAAGAAAAGAAACCACAAAAATCAACTAACAAGGTCTTGGTTGACTTAAGAACAAACTGAGTGTAACCACTTACAGTAACCCTATATACTGTACATTGGCTATTTGAAAATAATCTACAAGCTCACAACACGTCTCAATGCCACACGTTGTGAGCTTGCAGATCTGCTATTGAATATTTTATACCATTGAGGGTCGCACTCAGAAATGAAAGTCCATGTTCTTTATTGTTCCATATTCCATAATGCCTCAAATTGACAAGATTACAAACGTTTCGGCCTATCCAGCCTTCATCAGTGTGAGTTATAAGTTTGAAACATTTTAACAACACAATAATGTATGTTGTCCCTGGCACAAAATGTTTTGTGCAAATACTATTAATTTGGGGGTCCTTGACATGAAAAAGCTTGAGAACCACCTAAGCCTACAGTTTATATGAATGTATTATTGCAGTGGTTCTCAACCAGTGGTCCACGGGACCACCAGTGGTCCTTGAGGGGGTTCCAGGTGGTCCCCAGCTAAATGATGGAGAGTTGGTAACCAAATAGACCCTTATAGATTTTTAAATCTCAATAGTTAAATTATTGTTAAACATATGCATAACCTAATTAAAGAATTGTTATTTTGATCTCTCCTATGGTACCAACATCAATACAGAATGGAATTGTGGACGAAATCTTATCCAACAATAACAAAATATTCTAAGTCTTAGGTCTGAGAGTCTAAATCTCATCAAATGGTGAATCCGTGGCTCAAATGCCGAATAAATAATAGACCTTGATAGGTTTGAAAATCACTGTATTATTGGACCGTGATGTGACAGCCCAGGCCCACTGTTCCTCTGTTTGTCTCTCTCTCCTCAGGGACTTTGGACTATGAGTTAAAGGCTCTCCTCCAACCTCACCTTTAATCACTGTGACCACACAACCGAAAGGTAAGATTTACCTGCAATTGTTTTTTAGTTTTTTACAACAATGCCTTTGGAAGATGGGAATGAGGTGTGTGGGCTTGCGTGCGTGTGGGTGCATGGACATGTGGTAGGTAGGAGTGTGTGTGTGTGTGTGTGTGTGTTTGTGTGTGTGTGTGTGTGTGTGTGTGTGTGGAGTCAAGCTCCTCATTGTCTGCACCACACCACAGAACAAATCACTGAAACACTGTCACACATCTTGAATGGCTGTTATGCATACAAAGGGATGTACATTGCACACCACGATAGAATAGTGGAACTCATCGCAAAGACTTATCAAAAAATCATGCACCCTCAGTGAGAATGTACAAACATTCCTGTGTCATTTCATCCATGTTTCATCTCTGTGATAACCCAGACATATTTACATCTTTGACAGCTAATACACCAGATGTTGTTATGGTTGATGAAGAGTCCAGAGAGGTGTTTGTATTAGAGATAGCCTGCACCTTTGACCCTAGCCTAGAGGAAGCCTTTATGACCAAGGTCATTAAATACCAACCACTTCTACATACCATCTCAGAGCTGGGCTATAGGTGCAGACTATTTGTTTTTATATTTGGCAGCCTAGGACATACCCACAGACTGGTTGTTAGAGGGTTCCAACAACTTGGGATGCCCAAAAAGGAGGCAAAAAGGCTGGCAAAGTATTGTTCTATTTCTGCTATAATTGGCAGCCGCCACATATGGCGGAGACGCTGTTACTTATACCCATAGAGAAACTGAGTGACATGCTATTGTATCATGAAGACGTATTCCATGATTTTGTGATGTAATCTCACTGCACCTTTAATATTTGTGTCCTTGTATACTCTCCTTTGTGTGGACATAAATAAATGGTTAAAATGTGTGCGTGTGCGCGTGCACGTGTGTGTGTGTGCGTGTGAGGGTGATGTATCACCATATTCAGCTGCAGAGGTGGCACTGTCTGCCCAGTTTCTTTATGCACTGTTTGTTCAGACCGGTGGTGGAGCTATAAGTTAAGAACGAACGCACGCGCGCACACACACGCACACGCACACATGCACACATGCACACATGCACACATGCACACGGGCACACAGACACACATGTTTGTATTACTATACTTATGAGGACATCGACATTTTAGGACGCCGATTTTATGAATGGCATTTTTTACATGTTTTTCCTTTCATTTTTAACCCTAACCCTAAAGCTGATAGCTGATCTACACAAGCTCACAACGTGTCGCACTGTGATGCTTGTAGATCTGCTATTTTCGGCGCACAACACTGGCATGTAACTAAGTAAAAATCAGGCTAAACTCCAACCCTAAACCCTAAACCTCGCCTCTAAATGCCTTATCCTAACCATAACCCCAACCTGAATCCTTTCATAATTTTAATTGTAAAACCCCAAATCTTTTTTTTAACAAAATAAACAACCATTTCTTCTGTGTGGTCCAGGAAAATTGTCCTCACAATGTCTATTTCTCAAGGGGACATTTGACCCTCACAAGTATAGTAAGTAGCACGCACGCACAGACTCACAAGCACACACACTCGCACGCACGCACGCACGCACGCACGCACACTGCTGCTGCTGTTGCTACCAGATAAGTAGAGTACAGTTTCTCATCTTGGCGTTCAGTGTTGTTTGTTTTAAGAACTAAGCGGTATGATAGGAGTCTCTTGGGGGAGCAGCGCATCACACGCTGCACTGTGAGTTAATTTGTTTAGAAGAGGCTGTTTGACATTGACATATTGCCTCAATGCTTCTGGAGTCTAGTCTGCGTATTTATCACAACCTCCAAACATCTCAACAGGGTGGCAAAGTAGAATGGGACAACGCTAGAGTAGATATGCAGTACGCTGGAATATTACACTACTGTACGTAATTGGGATTCCACTGGTTATTGCAACATCTCAAGAGCAAATGAGATTGTGCCACAACATTCATGATTTGAATAAGGTCACTTAACCCATTAAGGTCTGACGTTCCGATTCTACAAATGTCTTCTAAATCCTATAACAGTTTTCTGAGAAACGTATGTTGTTATATCAGTGGTTCTCAAACCTTTTCATGTCAAGGAAACCTCCAAAATGATATGTATTTGGGCCACTGACCTGGGTCCCCCAGAAGCAAAGATTTGAGTTAAAAATGTTCACTTAAAAATACACATATTCAAAGATTTGCACAAAATGTGCATGATTTTTTTTAAAATAGCAGATATACAAGCAGATTTACAAGCAGATATACAAGCAGATATACAAGCAGATATACAAGCACATATACTGTACAAGCAGATATACAAGCTCATAGCGCGGCACCCAGTGCAGCGCTATGAGCTTGTAGATCTGCTATTTTTTAAAGTATAAAATAATGGTTTAAGTGGTTACACTGATGTGTTCCCGGTTTTAATAATGTTAATCTTAAAGGCTTCGAACAAAAATCCAAAGAATTTCATTGGTTAAAAAAAAACGTTTAAGAAATAATGAAAATAGCTGTCTCTCACTATTTCTGAAATGGGCTCCGGCTTCCCTGATTGGCCAACCCGACCTGTCAGCTTTGCGGGTTGGCCGAGCTTCATGTCATGTTTGTGTTATGTGGCAAGCGGCTTCCCTGATTGGCTAACCCGCCAAAGGGCACCGGTCTAGTTACTAAAAAATTATAATAAATAAATGATGATAGATTTTTTTACAGGCTAAGAGATATAGGCAAAAAACTAGGGTCTCTGGAATACCCTACCCTTCCATTTTAGATCGGCCCAGTCCATTGACGTTTTTACATCTTCACTTAAGACTCACCTTTTCTAGTTGGCATTTACTCCCATGGCCTACTGATTGCTGTAATCAGTTTTGTCTTTTATCTGTGTAATGTTTTCTGTTGTGTATCTTGCATCTTTTTAGCTGTTTAAATTTTTGATTTGAACTTGTACTGCACTTCAACCATGGTTGTTTTTTTGTGAAATTGGTGAAGTGCTCCGTTAAGTCAAAGTCCTGAGAACTTCTTCCATCACTGAAATGAAGCTTATCTCTTGTCCCCCCACTGTTCTATGAAAGTGGACGCTAGCCCTATACTGCCACCTTCCTCTTTGTTTACAGCATGGCTGTCATAGCAATAGGAACCATGGCGTATTAAAAGCCTGGCTTGCGTTGACCTACCAGCGGTTTCAGGCTGAGACATACTTAAGCACTTTCCAGCAGATCTACAAGCTCTGCAACGTGTCGCGGTGAGACGCGTTGTGAGCTTGTAGATCAGCTATTTTCATTACTTTTGCATAGCACTCTTGTACGATGAAGGCGGGCATTCATTTATGATGATATGCTGCATCCCTAGCTCAGTGGTACTGCTGCATGTGCATATGGTACTGCAGGTTATATATAGCCCTCACCATGCATTCATGTTGCATGTGTGTTAAATATAGGCGTTTATGTGGGGAGCTGTGCCGCTGTTGCTGTTGCTCGTTGAGGTATGAAAAGATGTTCTGCTTTTATCAGGTCATGAAAGATGTGTCACGCAATGGGACACACGCAGCACTTCAATATTTCATATTTCCGATTGGTCTCCTCAGCAGAAAAAGCATAGTGTTCGTCTTGGTCGCTGAAAACGCCGCTGGGCTTTGAAGGCCGTGCTCCTTTAAATGTAAACAGGCCGAAGCAAAACTCTGAATGGATCGGTTTAATGTTGAATTAACATATTTAATAATGAATTAACCACTTGACCCTATTCTGGGCATAGGTGAACCTTTTAGCATAAATAGCCAAAGTGATTATTGTTGAGAGAAAAGAGGAGGAGACCAAGTATAGACCCCCGGGGGACCCCAGTCAATGAAGTATATGGTTTGAGTGGTTGAACTATTCATCAAATGATCACATTCAAATTAAAGGTTTTTAATAATGTTGGCATTAAGAGTCTAGCATCCGATTTTAACTTATATGCTTCAGAAGTACATTAATTTCCCCAATTGACCATTATTCACTATTTAGCAATTTTGCTGGAATAAGTATCCTATACCCCCCCTGCTTGTGAATATAGTCAATATTGAGAAACCTGGATATAAATGTGTTCTTTTATTTTTCACCAGTGTGTGGCTTGCCTATGTTTGGCTTTCGGTGGAGTTGTAGGTGTTTAATCTAGGTCATAGACTGCTGGTTGGTTGAGGTTTTCTCTGATCCTCCGTTTTCCTATTTATAGGAAAAGAGAGTCAGCTGGCAGTGAAATGACTGTATATAACATGAAAGATACAAAACTGCTCATTGCACAGGGGAAGAGTTGAGAGATTATTTATAGCGCTGAAAAGGCTATGGTTCATGCTGTGAACACACAGCAGATCAATTTAGCTTTGTTCTTAGTCCAGCAGAGGGGTTCCCAAACCTTTCCATGCCAAGGACTCCCAAATAGCCATAGTCTCCGGCTTAAAAAAAACTACGAAACAAATAAAACCGATATAGAAACTGTATAGTAAAATGATGGAAATTGTTGGAAATGCTTTGGAAGAAACATTCGCCCCAAAATAGGGTCGCCAGGTTGAAAGTGATTAAGAGGCGTCTGTGCATCATCAGCGTTCAAATTCCTTCAAATGCATCAGTGTTCAATTGCAGTCCATGTCCATCAAATCTCACATGGCTCTGCATCCGTCACCTACACCTGCCTCTCTCTCTCTCTCTCTCTCTCTCTCTCTCTCTCTCTCTCTCTCTCTCTCTCTCTCTCTCTCTCTCCTCTCTCTCTCTCTCTCTCTCTCTCTCTCTCTCTCTCTCCCTCCTCCACCTTTTACTCCTCGTACTATTACTTCCCATCTTCTCATCTGCCCACTCCCACTTTTTCACCTCCTGGTCCACCTCCTCCCTCTCTCCCTCCCTCCGTTTGCTGCAGTGCATCACTAGCAGACACATTAACATCTCATCTCCATTACCCTCCCTCTGCCCTCACTGTCTTCCCCCATCCCACTCCCTTCACCTCCAGCCTCCTCTCCTCCTAGTCTACCCTCCATCCCCCCCACACACACACCCTCTCCTCATCTGTTTTCCTGCCTCATACTCTTTTATCATAGTTTCATCCTCCTTTTTCCCCCTTCTGCTTCCAGGCTGTACAGTAAATGATCCGTTCTGCATCTGTGTTCTCTTCAGTATTCCAGATTCTGCGAGAGGAACAAGTGGTCGGGTCTACAAGAATAAGCCCAAAAGAAGCGAGCAGTTTTACCTCTAGAACCCTAAATACATAGACTATTTGAAAATAGCCGATCTACAAGTTCACAATGCGTTGCATGAGCTTGTAGATCTGTTTTTTTTCTCCCAAAATATACCACTAAATAACATTTCAGAAGCAAGCCCAGATAAGCAACTACACACTTTAGAAACAAGCCCCCAAAACCACAATCAATATTTACAAGCAACTTTACAGAAAAGTTGCTTATAATAAGCAAACTTGGCAACACTGGTTCTCCTTCCTTCCCTGTTTGGCTCAGTTCCTTCTCGGTGGCCCTGTCAGCTCCTCTTATAAATAACTCTGTCTGATCCATCCTAGCACACTGGCAGCATAGGACTACCTCCAAAACATCACTCTAGGGCTGCAACAGTTAATGGAAGTAATCAATTTAATCAACCTTATATTTAAATTGGCTTGTTGGGGGGGGGGGGCGGGTTGTTTTTATTATTAATATTATTATGAAATTACTTCACTATATTTATTTTATGTAAGCCTCAACCACTGTATGTAAAATGCTGAATATGGTGAAAAAACACACAAAATAATAATAATTAATTATCACCATTTTCACAATTGTTGTTGTATGATAAAGTATAAAAGTAATCAATAGAGTAATCACTAAGAAGATAATCAATAGTTGCAGCCCTAGACTGCTCCTCTCCTCTCTGTACTGTACTGATTGGAGCTATGCCCTTGGTTTGACCTTGAGAGAGCTAAGGCTCCATACAATAGCAAGCTAGTCACTGAGCAAGTGATGTGTGGCTGAGTGGAGAGAGAGAGAGAGAGAGAGAGAGAGAGAGAGAGAGAGAGAGAGAGAGAGAGAGAGAGAGAGAGAGAGAGAGAGAGAGAGAGAGAGAGAGAGAGAGAGAGAGAGAGAGAGAGAGAGAGAGAGAGAGAGAGAGAGAGAGAGAGAGAGAGAGAGAGAGAGAGAGAGAGAGAGAGAGAGAGAGAGAGAGAGAGAGAGAGAGAGAGAGAGAGAGAGAGAGAGAGAGAGAGAGAGAGAGAGAGAGAGAGAGAGAGAGAGAGAGAGAGAGAGAGAGAGAGAGAGAGATTCGTTGGTTGCTCAGCCCTGGTTAACATGCAGCCCGGCCTCTCTCCCTCTGATGTTGACTGTAGCCTCTGCCCCATGCATCCATCTCTCTGCTCTCTCCTCCATGCCTGCCTATTCATCACACGCTCTGTTCTCACCTCGGATGCTTCTCTTCTCCCAGTTAAACCCCCACCCATCTCATGTGGAAAAATAAAAGTGTAGTGCCAGGCCAGGTAGTGGAAGTCAACTTAGCCAATCGGGATGAAATAGGAATAATCGGACAGGTCAGTCTTCATCACATGACTATAGAGATAATGTGTACCGATGTGCGTGACGTTTGGACAACATCTGTTGGAGTAATATCAACATATGTGTTTGGCAAAAATTGGCCTCCTGGTGGCGCTATAACAGGCCAATGTGTAAAGTGTAGGGCAGAGGTTCTGCTCTGGCCTCCAGGGAGTGTGTGCGCAGAGTTTCACGCCGATCGGTCCAACGGTGCCGGAGATTAGCTACTATATACAGACCGATAAACACGCACATACAGGCGGACAAACAGGGGCTAAAACATAGTCTCGGCGACGCCTTCGGCCTGGCGGAGGCAATAATAAACAATACCCTAGGGCTGGCACGATCATGACATTTTAATTGGCGATTAACTGTTGCTCAAATAATTGACGATTAACGATTGAATTGTGTTAGTGGCGTCGAACATTGTAACATGTGAATCAAAATTGCATTTCTGTTTGCCTTTTCAGCTTCGTAGACAAAAATTGCTGGCTAGATGTAACAAATAACTGAACATATACACATAATTGAATGGCAAAACAGGTGTAGCCCTGCGGGAGGCTCGCTGTCTAAAAGGGTCGTTCTGTGTGTCTGTCTGTTTTATCTCGAGCTAATCTCGCAAAGCACTCTTGTTTATAATGCTAGTAGGCTAACATTGTACCTCCTATTGTTTTCCTATATATATATTTTGTTTGTTGAAATATTTAACTTAAATATTTTTATGTAAGTCCACAGGGCTAGATGGTACTGAAACCTTGCCCAAATTTGGAGTCAGTGAAAACGTAATCTCCATCCCCGGCTATTCTGGCCTGGCGGGGATAATGATGACAATGTTGATATAAAGTATTTATTACAGTAACATCTGTGATGAGGTGGAAGAAGGACGTTATCAGTGAATTCCAGAGACATTCTAATGGTGAGGCATAGGCTATGTTCAGACTGGCAGACCAAAGCAGATTTATGGCCTGTCCACATTCAAATCAGATTGTTTTGATCAAGTCAAAAATAGCCGTTCTAGGACGTTCTACAAGCTCGCATAGTGGATCTCCTATGGTTGGTGATGTCTAGAATACATACATTCGATCTGATCACTTGCAAATAACAGTGTGGACAGTCAGTCCTAAAGCTCGTTTCTTGGAGAAACAAATCGGATTGGCCTGTGGTCTCAACAACGCCTCAGGAACTCTATACCTTATCTGCAAATTCGTTTTGTTTCTCTTCTTCAGCCAGGAGTGGATGTATTCAAGAACTTCCATTCCAATACAGATGGGTAATGACGGAATGACAGAGATAAATGTTATTACCTAAATGGATTTGGTGCTCTTGTCTGATTAGTGCCGTGAAGGTCGTCCTTGAAGATTGGCGTTCTTCCCTCCCTCCTTCCCTTCCTTGCTCTCCATCTCTCTCTCTCCTTCTGCATTTACCCCCCCCCCCCTTTCCCTGTCTTTCTCTCAATGAGTTTGCATGTATTTGTTTTTTAAGTGGATGTGTGTGTAGTACAGTATGCATCTCTGTGTTTGCATGTATGTGTGTGTGGTGTACGTGCACGTGCACACAGAATATGGACTCAACCACTTGAACATTTCAAAGCCCACCTATCGGCTGCCGTGTTAAGTGGTCAGATGGGGGGGCCACGTGCACTTTTGGATCTTTTTTTTTTATTTTTTTTTATTCCTTTATAATTTTTATCCCACGATTTTGTAACCCACATTTTTTCACCCAGTGCCAATTGCCTATGTAATCCTGGGCACTACCTACCCTCTGCCAGCCTAGGGAGAGCCCAAGCTGAAGCTCATGCCTCCTTCAATGCATGAGGAGCAAGCAGGCCGCTTCTTATCACCCGACAGGGGGGAGTTTCCCTGGTTGGACATAGCGCGTGGAAGGAACACGTTATTCCAACCAGTTCCCTTCTCCTCCATCAGGCGCCCCGGCTGACCAGGGGGAGGCAGTATAGTGACCAGGATTACTACATGTTTTTGTGAGGGTATTAACTACCCTAGGAGACACGGGGAGAACATGCAAACTCCACACAGAGTAGGCCCTTTCACCAACCCCACCTAGGGTATGGGCGCCGATGACGTGGAGGAGAGAACACGCCCCCAGCGCCCACAGCGTCCCTGGCGGGAATCGAACCCAGGACCTTCTAGCTGTGAGGCGACAGCGCTACCGACTGCGCCACCGTGACCCCTCGGATATTTTTTTTTTAATGATCAATCAATCGATTGTGTTCCGTCTGGGATCAATGGAAATGACATATACTTATACTTATTATACATAATTCTTATTTTTTAAGATTTATTTTTGGGCTTTTATGCCTTTTGTTGACAGGACAGTAGGCACTCGGTGCGGTGCTATGAGCTTGTAGATCTGCTATTTTTGAATACCCAATTAAGTATAAAATAATGGTTATAGCTCAAATCTAAAATGACACAGATGCGTTGACACCATTTGCACCACACAAGCGCCATGGATCTGCATAGGATTTATGCTCGACTTTTTTGCTTTTCCAGTTTGTGGCTATCATCAGAAATACCACATATAGCCTACTTTATTTTATGGTGATGTCTAATCATACAGTCTAGTCTTAGCCAGAGGGAATGAAAATAGCTGTAATATAAAATACTTCTTTAGTCAAAAACAATGGAGATTAAAGCTATTTTGTTGGTTAATGCTAGATTAATAGCCCCGAGTTTTTTAAATATATATTTTTATATGTACTACGTACAGTATAGGATGTAGGCTAAGAGCTACCAGTATTATTCTTGGTGCCGGGCAGATCTGTTGCATAGCAACAGCAACTTTTTGAGGACAGGAAATCTTTCACCAGTGGAATATGTGTCAAACACAAGTACAAGACGAGAGAGAAAGAGAGAGTGAGAGGGGAAGAAGGAGGGAGAGAGGAAGAAGGTGAGAGAGAGAGAGAGGGAGAGGGAGAGGGAGAGGGAGAGAGAGAGAAGAAATCCATCCAACTTGGGTCAGGGCAGCTCTTGCAATGGAGAGTTCAACTAAATAGATTGTGTGTGTGTGTGTGTGTGTGTGTGTGTGTGTGTGTGTGTGTGTGTGTGTGTGTGTGTGTGTGTGTGTGTGTGTGTGTGTGTGTGTGTGTGTGTGTGTGTGTGTGTGTGTGTGTGCGTGCGTGCGTGCGTGCGTGCGTGCAGAGGAAATGGGAGCTCAGAGGTGTTAATGATCCTTTATAATGCTGACCTAGCAGGGCGCACGTGTGTGTGTGCCACTCACGTGTCTGTATTTCTGTACTGTATATGCAGTGATGGTCTTGTACATCTGTAGCATTTTTCTCTACAATGAAGCCATTGACAAATATTGCAGGGGGGAGGGGGGCATTAAAGACAATAATGGTCGTAACAGTGAAAACACATGGTAGTATACATACAAGCAGCAAAGTAATAGCATTGCTGAGCTATTTGAGGGTAGCCTGGTTCCAGACGAATCTGCCTTTGCAAAATTGCATTGCACTTTAGCCCTCGGCAGATTAGGTCTGGCCCCCCTCAATAGAGATTTCATTTCATGCCCAGTATCTAAATGTGGGCGGGCTTATCACCTTATTTGGAGCAATGACGTACAATGCAGGAGACTCATTTTCAATTTTTCACAACAAAGATGGACGCCGCCATAGCATCGGTAGTAAACGCGTTAGAATATATTTATTTTCTAAAAGACTAACAAACAATTGCCCTTAAAGCTTTTGAGAAAGATGTGTTAAGAATAGTTTCATCTGGTTACCAGACTAAATATGAGTGGAGCTAGCTTTCGTTGTTTACTATTTCAGCACCGGCGCTTGTGTGTGACGTAGCAGGAAGCACTGCTCTGATTGGTTTTAGGTCTAACCAATAGAGTCCGTTTGGACCTTTTTGTAACCGCCCCTTGGAAAAAAATCTATTGTTGATAGGGACCAGACTAATATCCACGCAGTGTGTCGTGTGATATTGTCTGGCCACGCGAGGCTAATTTGAGGGGGAAACAAGAAAGATGTTCACAAACGCATCAGCATACATTTCTACATAGCATGCAATAAAACACCTACAGTACTGTACCTATCTAACACAAGGAGGAAACCTATGCAACAGTCTGAAGCCCGATTTTTAATCACTTTCAACCTTTTAGTCCCTATATTTTGTGCATGTCATTCGAAAATGGGCTATTTTAGACATTTTGTGAATAGGGATGTTTATAGAGTGTTTATATCAAATAAATTGTAGTGATTTTTTTTTAACTGATAGAAAATATTGTACTTTTGTCTACAAAATCGGTAGTCTGTAATCGGTGGTCTAGGATTCTCCAAAATCAGGATCGCCATCGGACTCCAACATGTGGCCTCGGTCAGGCTCTAGTCTGAAATACGATTGTTATCCAAAGAAGTTTTCTGTTTTCTGTACAGTACAGTATGTCTGTGAGGGGCTGTACTGTGTGACAGTAGAGTACAGTATGTCTGTGAGGGGCTGTACTGTGTGACTGTAGAGTACAGTATGTCTGTGAGGGGCTGTACTGTGTGTAGAGTACTGTATGTCTGTGAGGGGCTGTACTGTGTGTAGAGTACAGTATGTCTGTGAGGGGCTGTACTGTGTGTAGAGTACAGTATGTCTGTGAGGGGCTGTACTGTGTGTAGAGTACAGTATGTCTGTGAGGGGCTGTACTGTGTGTAGAGTACAGTATGTCTGTGAGGGGCTGTACTGTGTGTAGAGTACAGTATGTCTGTGAGGGGCTGTACTGTGTGTAGAGTACAGTATGTCTGTGAGGGGCTGTACTGTGTGTAGAGTACAGTATGTCTGTGAGGGGCTGTACGGTGTGACCTTCATCCTGTTCTTCATTCTGGATGAGATGCTGTACAGGTGATGATGTGTTTAATTAATGCCACTGCAGCAGGAATGAGCACCTTTGCTCTCTCCTCTCTCTCTCTCTCTCTCTCTCGCACGCACGCACGCACGCACGCACGCACGCACGCACGCACGCACGCACGCACGCACGCACGCACGCACATCTGCAGCCATGGCTGCATGGGTAGAGATGCTGCCTGGGAAACAGAAACAGGTCCCCGGTTCGCATCCAGGTCTATGTGCCGAAGTGCCCTTGAGCAAGACACTTAACCCCTAACTGCCTAACTGCTCCCATGGGTACTAATCGGTGTTAATCGCCCCATTGCTCCTGATAGTATGGGTTAATTACTGAGGACAACATTTCAAAATGCAATGTGACAAAAGATTCCCAAAGGAGTGGGGACCATATTATTATTACACACACACACACACACACACACGCACACACACACACACGCACACGCACACGCACACGCGCACACGCACACGCATATGAACATGTACACAAACACAAGCACACTCATCTCATTAGAAGGACAATATCAGTCACCAGAAGCAGAGATGTGTGGTTTTAAGTCTAACATGGAGTTTGAAGTTAAATGTTATATACATGTACTATAGTCGGAGGACGGGTATGTTTGACCAAATGAATATCTAATATCTAAATATTGTATCAAGCACCTTAAAAACTGTCTGGGATGAACACAAAAGTCAGAGTAGATGTGAAAATAACCCCAGAATTGTTTCCAAGTGAAATTCCCCACCAACTGTCAGTTTAGCAGTTGTGTTTACCTGTGTACCTGGCCCTCTGGCCTCCTCTGAGGCATGTTGTTCTTTCACAAAGGGATTCTACCGTTGCGCCTCAGCCTTTAACGGCCAGTCCGGTGCGTCACAAGAGTAGGGACAATATATGCAAAAGAGAGAACGCTGGAGCAACACGGACAGTTTAGGCCTTTTATTTATTTCGGTGCAAGTCGGTGACGTTTCGGTCTTTCGACCTTCTCTGAGGAAGGTTGAAAGACCGAAACGTCAGTCTATCTGTTTTACTTGCACCGAAATAAATAAAAGGCCTAAACTGTCCGTGTTGCTCCAGCGTTCTCTCTTCTGCATGTTGTTCTTTCCTTCTGCTAATCTCACCTGCAATGGTTCAGTCAGCACCATGTCAACGCTGTCTCCTGGTTATTGATTGACCACCCATGCTGATGGGTAGATTGAGGACACTCCCATGTAATGAGTTCACCTTTGTCCCAGTGGCTTTTATAAGCGATGTGTGCATTCATTTTCTGTTAAACCCTGAGGAAACGGTTTATTTTTAATACACTTTTGCATCGTGGCTAAGAGCTGTGCGGCCTCATCCTTTTTCAATACTATTACCTGCCGTGGTCAGCACCTCATCAACACAGGTGTGCGCTCCCTCCTCTGTATTTGCCTGGTTATTGATTAACATGTGATATATGCAGTGGTGGACAAAGTAAGCGCGACACGTTGTGAGCTTGTAGATCTGCTATTTTCACTAGATTTAAAATAGGTGAAGTGGTTAATTTATAATATATTCTAAGTTCGGTCCCAAGAGCCCCTCCCTAGAAATGTAGTGGAGTCAAAAGTACAATATTTCTACTTGAAACGTAGCAGAGAATGTCATCAGCTTACAAAAAACAAACAAACACAAAAAATAAACATCCAAAAATGTAAATGAAAAAGGAACACATTATTAAAGCACTCAGACCTCATGAATCATGTTTTTTATTTTGTTAGTCATGCCTTAAACCAGTGAATCTCAATGTTTTTTGGACCCCTCTATCCAACATCCTGGTCCCTTTACCACTCCCCCGCACCCAATTAAAAATGTAGGCTAAGTTCAGTTTCTGCTCTGAATGTGAATGTTTATTTATTCTGTGTTTCTTATATAATATAGCCGAACAACATATTTTATATTAAACTGCTCTGTTAGAATGTGATTACGAGCTTACTTTCCCCAGGGAGCAAGAAATTAAAGAAATAATAACAAAAAAGCCCGTGACTGTTAGAAGTAGAATTGTGTAGCCTTAAAATAAGCCAGGGATACACATTAGTGTTAAACAAGAAGCAATCATCACTGTCTGATGATGAGTGGGTGAAGGGCTGGGGTTAAGACCCATTCCACTTAACCCAAGGTGTGGTTTAAATCCTCAGAAATCCTGTATCAATCTCGGTTCAATCAGTTATTTTTCTCCCCCCCAAAAAATCCATAAAGGAGCTTTAATAGTACCTCAATCCCCCCCACCACCACCAAAACATAAACACACACTCCCTCAAACACAAACACCTGTATCACTATGAAAAGAGGCAGTATTTGACAAAGTATGCCTTATCAGGACCCCAAAATGTATGAAATGTATTCATTTATGTATTTAATTCTTTGTGTTGAAAAACCATGATAAAACAGTACAGTTTATAAGTTACCGTAAAACGGTGAAAATAGCCTTAACCCATTAAGACCTGAGGCTGATTCTACAAATGCTTTCTAAGGCAGTAGTTCTTAACTCTCTCAGAGCCAATGAAATAAAAAAATATGTTCATACTGTGCCAGCATTTTTTATTTTATTTTTCAAAGTAAAAAAAAAGTGCTTAGGAAGCGAGATACAGCCTTTTTCAGTTATAAGTTAAACAAGGAGTGGATGGAGCTGCTTTTTTTTTTTAAACTCGGGATTTTTCGTTCTTGGCACTGAGGGCATTCAGAAAAAACTCGGGATATCTCGTTGTGTGGCACTGAGACAGTTAAACAGATTTTAAATGTAAAAAAAATAGCAGATGTACAAGCTCACAGCACAGCACGAATTATGTAGATCATCTCATCATGACTCGCCTAATGAGTTTTAATGTGCACATTAATTAACCTCTTGCTCTTATTCTGTGATGGTTTCTGTCCTCATATGTAGCAGTTAATAACTGTATCCAAGTCCAACTTTTATCGGGTGGTCCAAATAAAATCCATCATTTATGCAGGATTTATTTTCAGTCAAGGACAAGGACCAATGGTAGTCTAACTGCGGGAAAACATTCGCCTTGGCGTTGCACCCAATGTTGTCCACGCTATTCCCGCATTATAAGTATTAAACTTGGGTGCTCAGGTGGGCAAAATATGGCACAACTGGTGCTATACCAGTGAATACCAAGTACGACCCAATTCAAGCATGTCTGCAACTTAATGTCGTTCTCGTTCATGAATAGGCCTAGTACTATTACCAGACAGCCTGGTTGAAAGACAGCCTCTGCGCAACTAGAGGACTTGCAGCCCAATGGCCTACCAGGCAGTCCATTGTAAAATATTTTTTTATAGCCTAAAAGAACGTCAAAAAAGTAATACATGTCCAATATGCATCTCACTTAACTGGCAAAATAGTGCCACCTACAGCTTATTTCATGATTTATGTCCCAAGAATAGCATCTTATTAGTTATTCGCATTTAGTTTTTCTGACTTTCTGAAAATTCGTTTCATATTTTCGAAACGTTGTATGGAAACCCAGTTACAGACGGAGTAGTAGTAGTAGTAATTTTTACCATATTATCATGAGAATCACTGAAGACCAATTATATGAAGTTGAAAATGGATGAAGTCGTCCATTAAGAGGATGAACGAATATTAAACATTGTGCTGCATCCAGTGTATTGGAGCCAGGGGTATATACATTGTTATATTGCCCATTGCTTATAGCCTACTCACTTTTAATGTGCACATCAGTGAGATTTAGTGTTGTCAAAAATAAAATAAAAATCAATAGGCTACATGTTGATTCAAAATATCTGAAACGGTTACCATGCTCATCAGTATAAGCTGTGCATTCTTCTTTGTCTCTGCCTAGACTGGAGGAAAAACTCTGTCGTGCGTGCGCACACCGCACGTGCGCACTGGTGATCGATCAAGTAGCGTGACGGTGCAATCCGTCTAAGTTGCGTGCCCTGCATCAGATGTGCTGGTCTGAAAACCTAGATTTTGGTTGTAAAACTCTATATTAATGCTTTAAAGATAATGCAGAGTGCAAGAAACCACCAGGGTTTTCATGGGTAAGCTTCAAAAACAAAATAACCAAACCTCGTCATTTCCATATTTCAACTTTTCATGTTGTTTGGGGGGGTAAATTGATAACCCACAAGTGAAAGTGAAAGTGTGTCTGTTGGTTTCATAAATATTAAACGAAAAGTATTAACAAGAGCTTGTGACTAAATAATAACTACATTGGATCCATTGGAACACTGGTTTTATCCTGAAAGACATACAGTACAAGGTTTCCACCCGACTGCAGGTGAGGTGATGAGCTGATGGATGGCAGGTGTTTTGGGTGAGGTGTGGAGGTTCCTGGTGAGGAAACAGCACAACAGGAGCACACATGCGTGCACGCACATGCACACACACACACACACACACACACACACACACACACACACACACACACACACACACACACACACACACACACACACACACACACACACACACACACACACACACACACACACACACACACAGAGCCCCTGCCCTCTGGAACTCTCTCCCCATGGAGATACACCAGACGCCAACATTGGACTCTTTCAAGTCCGCACTGAAGAGAGACTTGTTTACTCAGGCTTTTGGCAAATAGTTTGTTTATTTTTTGTATTGTAAAGAGTCCTTGGGTTTTTGAAAGGCGCTATATAAATTCAAGTTATTATTACATAGGGAGAGACCAACAGGGGACACAAGGGAAACACCCAGAAACACAAAGGAAGATACTGTGGGGCACAGCCTTGGCTGTGGCATTGTCCTATACTGCATTCCAATGTTCCAATTGGCTGAAGAATTGTGGAGCGCTGGGTTGGAGATACTGTCACATTTTCAGCATGGCTTGCTGTCAACAGTTGGATGCAGCGGGGCAAGGTCTAAATAGAGCTGTTTCTCCTTACTGCAATTGACACTTTCTGCTATTTCTGCTCCAGAGCTTCTACTTAAAGCCACAACCCTGAATAAGCCATGTTCTCATTCAGATTAACTATTGTGGATATTCCCGGTGATGATAAATAGACTTTCATTTCAGAGAAATGGAAATTAGCAATATTTCTGTTTGCTTGGATGTTGTTTTTTGCAAAACAGCAGAACATCAATGAGTGTATTATTAAAGTAGGCTGTAAAGAGCACATATGAAAAACTAATCTTACTTCAAAATGCGAAATGTCGCCTTTGAGATACTGTAAATGGTAAATGGTCTGCCTTTAAACCTTGAAACACAGGGATATACAGTGTGCTTAGACACTCTGTGGGTGTGTGTGTGTGTGTGTGTGTGTGTGTGTGTGTGTGTGTGTGTGTGTGTGTGTGTGTGTGTGTGTGTGTGTGTGTGTGTGTGTGTGTGTGTGTGTGTGTGTGTGTGTGTGTGTGTGTGTGTGTGTGTGTGTGTGTGTGTGTGTGTGTGTGTGTGTGTGTGTCTCTCGTTCTCTCTCTCTCAACCCAACCGGTCAAGGCAGATGGCCACCGACCAAGGGTCAGGTTCTGCTCGAGGTTAGCCGAGTGTGCTTATGGGGGAATTGGTGGATGTCTGTAAATATGGTCTTGACCTGCTTTACATGTAAACTGTCATGATTTTTATAAATAATATCAACTTGACCGATGGCAGAGGCAGCCAATGCAGGGCACCAGCCTGCTCATTGGGAGCAGCTAGGGGTTCAGTGTCTTGCTCAAGGACACTTTCACGCTGGGCAGGGGGGGGGCGAACCGGGAACCTTTCCGGGAGGTAGGAGATGTAGCTACAGGAGGTAAAGCATTAACAGCTCTGCCTCCTGAGCCACTGCTGAGCCCCGACATTTATGGGGACCAACACTATTTCAATGATGAGCTGATGTTTGTTTCTTGCCTGGTCGTAAAACAAAACAAAATGATTTCACTGCTATTGTGTCCATAAAGCATCAGGAAAACACAGAGCCATGGATCACGCTGCTGGTTTATAGGCCCTTATCAGACCATATCACACTGATATCACAGAGGCATGCATACGCAGGCAACTTGCAAAATAACCCAACCGCTCATGAGATGCAATAGAAAACAAGTCACGGCACTCATGCGTAAAAAAATTCCTTCAATCAAACTTTTGGCTACAGTTTTCCCCCCAGTGCAGAGGAAAAAGGTTTAAAATATTTACTGTGACCTCTCCCTCTTTAAATAATGTATATACTCCTTGGTTTCTGTTGTGTTAGCGAGTCCCTAATCTCTCAAGACAGATTCATCACCTTAAATATGTAATGTTGTTGCTATTAAGAATAAACAGATAATTAGGGGGGAAGTGGACTAAGAAAGGGGAGGAGCCAAACCAAGTTCCTGTTTTACATAAAAAAGGAGGTGGTGCCCCCAGAAGTAAAAAAACAAAAAAAAGTTGTTTGCCTCCAGTCGCTGTGATTAGCCGTGAGTCGCATTTTCTCCCCAATGTAGTCATTATGCCAATTGATTCCTCCCCACACACATTTTGTGTGTTACTACTGACTCACCTGCCGGTGAGGAGTCCAATTGTGTGTTCGTAGACGCTCGACAAAGCCGGATGCACCACGGTCGATTCAAACCCACAACCTCCACGGTGGTGGGCAGGCGATTTACCATTGCGCCGCCCGAGCGCCCATGTGGTTAATCCTGATGCAGCCTGGTTCGCTGTTAGTGAGCATGCATGAAGAATTCCCCGCCAGTCGTTCTAAGCATGGCAGCAGCAGATGGAGATACCCAGTGTAATTACTGTTTGGCTTGCAGGGCGGGTGACTTCTTTACAGCATCATAGGCAGGCCTAATGTATTGTGGTTATAATCCCTGCCAACACGCTTTCAACAGTCAATCATCTGAATGGTGTGGGTGCATGTCTTTGCGCGTGTTGCCTTTTATTATACCAATGTATTATACTGTGTTTTTATGTATATGGCCATAAATCCATCACATCTTTGTTGGCTGTATATTTGAATGCGTGCCATATGTTACAAAGCACTCTGAGGTGCTTTAGCCCAGCGTGAGACTTTTACTTTAAGTATACATCTTGTTATGTCAGTGTAGCATATGACAGAGATCTTGCTCGCATTAAATACAATCCTCTTAATGGGAGCTATTTGATGTGCTGATATTTATGCTCTAGTCTACATGTTTTGTTTTGTTTATTCCAGCAGCCATTGTATTATGAATCGGATGTGCCGGTCTGTTTTATATATTTTTTCAGTGTAGCATAAGCATATAGGCCTACGTATACATTGATTGGCTGTCTTCATAGTAGTCTACAATTAACATTATAATAGCTTCAGAATGTCCAATCCCTTGTTATTAAAAAGAACATCAGTGCAGAGGTTGACAGTGAGAACAATTCAACACAGAGATAGATGTGAGGAACAGGCATAGCTATAGACAGAAAGACAGACGAGCTTCAACACCAAATAATATTGTGTTGAAAGTCAATATATGTTCTCTAGTTTCCTTCCTGCAAAGGCACAAGTCTGTCTCCCAGTGCAAGTCAGCCTCACTGTATTCTCTTCTCTTCTCTTCTCTTCTCTTCTCTTCTCTTCTCTTCTCTTCTCTTTCAGTGTACTATACCTGCTTCCCTGACAACGGTCAGTTTACTATAAATAAAAACAGAGGGTCCCATAAAGGTTACCCAGTCTTTAAAAACAACACATTTGAGTTAGAGTTTGAAGTGTGAAAGTATATCATGATGTTCATTTGCAGACGGAGTACACTGTGGCTCCTCTCAATTGTATTGGACAGTGTGGTTTAGGCTGTTCCAAAGCCTTGGACTCTCCCAATGAATACAACACTAAAATTGAAGCTTTAAATTATTTGTGGGGTTCTCTGTAGGTTCGCCAGGTTGCTGCTCTGCAAGTGTGCCTTCGGTGTCTGTCGTGGTGTCTGTCATTTTGCCAGAATGTCTGATGGAGTGCTGCAGGCTAAATGAATTGCTACCACCATTAAGGGCAGATGAGGCTAATGTACAGTTACAGTAACGTAATAGAAGGAAGGAAACTAAGGTGCTGTAAGGAGTGGTTACAGATTACAAGAAGCTACCACAGATGGTACTGTGTTAGAGGCCTACAATCTATTTATCTAAAGCCCGAGGCACAGTTGGTGTGGACCAAAGATCACAGCAATTAATGTTTTGTCGATATTAATTAGCTGTTGTTGGGCAGAATTCATTTTTCATACAGTCACACAGTCCCACAAAATTAACACATTGCCCGCCTTGATATTAAACATCGTTTTTTATCCCCTTGCCAGCGTAATTACATTAGTTAGACGATCGTTGAAACGCTGTGGAAGCCACGTTGTGTACACTTTTCTTTTTTTTACAGTCCCCGTGGGTCGGCAGAGGGATCCGTGTATCCACTGGAACGATAAAATTCCAACCACTGACGTTTCAGGGGGCTGGAGGGAGCTACAATGCAGATATCACAGGCCACATGTCTCTTACTGACAGACATTCGGTTTATGTCTTTATTTTTTCAGCAACAGGGGTCTCCCCGCCCCTCCAGCTCTTTAGTAAACAGAAAATACCATTTCAGTGAGGGATGCAAATCTTATCCATACAGGATAAACAAGTGAAATTAGAAGTGATGAAAGCAAGTAGTATTGCCTTTGGGCTTTTCTATTTCTTCCTAGAATTATAGGCTAATGTTTATTCTGTACACATCAGCCTTTCATATTTGCTTAATGGCTTTGTGTTACCAACGGTCGCTTGGCCAGGTCAACCGTAACTTAACCTGGAATAAATAGATGTTTCAAAGACTCTGACCTCTACTGACATTCCATGCTGTTTTTTGCTGTGAGCACTTTCACTTCTCACGCTTTTGCACTGACCTAATGGACATTCATTTTGATTGGCTTTGCACTGATAATTATAATTATTTGTTTTATGACGAGATTCTGTGAGACACTTATGAAGCAATGACTGCAATGGACACTATTTGTTTTTACCTCTGCATACCGTTTTTGCTCTGTTTTGTTGATGCTTCTTGTTTTTTTCTTTTTGCCTTGTATTGCTGTACACAACAGTACTTTTTCTTTTTCTTACTCTTTACCTGTAACTCTGTAACCTTAACTGATGTGCCGCCTCTGGGCGATTTCCCCCATGGGATCTGTCTGTCTGTCAGTCAGGCCGCCAAATGGTGGATTTGAATTAGTTTAAATAGTGTCTTTAAAGTGGGTCTGTAGAAACCAATGGGTGAGGTCACGGCTCCCTTCGTCCAGTATTCTTTATACTGTTTATAGTCCATGATCCTGACCTGAAAATGTACAAACACTCTATAGCTGGGATTACAATTGGAATATGAACTTTAATCCTTTAACATTTTTTTTATTTTTATTTTGTTTTTTAAACCACCTTGAAATGTGTACCTGCCCCATCCCTAACAACTATGGCGTATGGAATGTATTCAAATGAAGGAATGAGCCTCGATTGAATGAACACAAATGAATTCATTTTTCATTCTTATTCAAGGCCATATTGTACTCCATTGAGAAATAATCATATATACAGTCATAATAGGCTATACCACTATTAATGTTGAATACAGGTTCTTTTCTTTTCATAAAGTATGGAGATTTGTCCAGCTAACGGACGTGCAGACAGATTAGCTTTTGGCAAAAGGCTGAACCTTTTCTTCGGCCAGGCATTAATTTCCCTGCAGACAGGGGAATTGGAAGCTGAATATATGGGTATTTGGAAGTGTGAGAAATAGAAGAGAGAGTGAAATAGAAGAGATAAATGGGGGAAAGAAAAATGGAAAGATTAATGGTACCAGACAGCCGGCTTGTCTCATCTGTACTTCACTGAATCCCCTGCTCGCTGAATAGGCTTCCCGACGACAGTAGCTATGTCGGGCTATCAATACAACAATGTGTCTCAAAGAGTTTGCCGTGCTCCCAAGGGCTAGTCAATCAGGTACACAAGACTCTACTAGCCAGTCAATCAAGAAGTTTTCCCCCAGTTGCCAAGGGCTCCAGGGTTGAAATCAGACATCTTTCCAAACTACCTACAGATAGATTTCTATCCATCCTGCATGGAACACATATATTATTTTAATTGGCTTGGGTGGGAGTTGTCAGAGTATTATATTAGATGCATAGGTCCCAGAGTGGGAGAGAAGATATAATGTAACATACACTTAACATTGTTACAGTACATATTTGGCTGTCAGTAACTTGCAATACTTGCAAACGACATGCTTGAATCACCATGATTGCGAGTGCCCTGGTGATTAAGGAGTTCAAGAGACTGGAACGAAATGATAATTTTGGAAAAAATAAAATAAAGTGTAGCTGAATAGTTTTTTAGCCTCTCACTTTTGACCTTTAATTTTAGTGGGGCTAGTGGCGGGGCATTAAGCGATGGCCATGTCTGTCCATAACATAAAAAAACATAACATGCTGGTAAAAACAATATATATATACATATATATATATATATATATATATATATATATATATATATATATATATATATATATATATATATATATTCTGAGGGCTATTTTACTGCAAGTGCACTTGCGTGAGGCATGCATGGTGAATTGGCAATTTCCTGAGGCACGGTGGTGTTTATTTGGTGCTCGCCTTGTGCCAATGTGGTAGGAGAAGTACAGTAGGGTAGAGTTCTATGCAAATCAGCAGTGCACTGCACTGCAATGTTGTGCCGTGACTTTGTGCCGTCCACCTAGCCTGGCTCCAGCCTCTAAACCTATAGTCACTCATTCAGGGTCTGGTGATGTCGAAGGTGGGGTTTTCTCGGTTGAAAATCTAACCGGCCCGATGGGGATGATTCAGTATGAACCTTCCTTCTTTTCTCCCCATTTTCGCCCCAATTAAGTCATTAATTCCAACTATGTACTCTGATCTGAGTTTGAGATTGGGATGTTGGGGGTTCAAACCGAGTCATACCAAAGACTATAACAAGAAAAAGTAAGTAAGTAATGTCATTGTGACTGGGATACCGGGTTGTAATTTAATGCATGAACCCTTTCCGACGCTCTTTTATTTGTAAATATGTGTATAAAATATATCCCTTATCAAATCTGTTAATTACACCAACATTGTTTATGAAGTAGTTTGTTTCTGCCTATTTACTGAAATGATAAAATCGCTATTGTCATTTTGCGCACTGGGTCAGTCACATAGCTCGGCAGAGCGGGCACACAGCCGCCTGTCGCTGGCCACAAACACACACACACACACACACACACACACACACACACACACACACACACACACACACACACACACACACACACACACACACACACACACACACACACACACACACACACACACACACAAACACACAAACACTCACATTCAGTGTATGTGAAATAAACACAGTTACATCCAGTGCTTATTTAATTTGTAAATGAATAGGTGCCGGTGCCCATGAGCCCGATATTTCCCCCCGTAAAGTAGTTCAACTGATCCTCCTGCAAAGCGTCCCACATCAGACCAAGATTATTGACAAAAGCATGAGAGGACAAACGCTTGGCCAGTCCTGAATAACTCTGGCAGGATACATTTTCTCTTTTGTCAATCTCAGCTGCAGAGGTGAAGTGCTGATATAAATCAGGATAGGCTTTCCACACTGCATCAACAGTTCGGAAGCTGGAGGTCTCCCACCGTGTATCTAGAATTTGACCAATTTTACCAATTTTACACAGCTGGATATCAAGAGCGTCTGCACATTCTTTCATGCACATTTGACAGCAAGCAGTCTAGTCTGTCTGTGTGCGCAGCAATGCCATCCTATGATGTTGGGAAATAATTCCTTCAGTCGGCTCACGACCCCAAAGATGACCGACGGGTCACGGGAAGAGTGACCCGCAATGAAAGCAATATATTGTAGGTGCATTTGAGGTAACAGCTAACGGGGCACCCTCTACAGGTACCGGAGTCCAAGAGGCAGGTTCCGGAGCCGAGCTCCGTCTAGTTCCGGCATTAATTAAGCTCTGGTTACATCGCTTTTGTCTTTTTGCGTTCTGGTGGGTCTCCCGGCAGTGTGGACACAGCTAAAACAAAGAGGCTGTATATCGCCATTTACTGGATTGTGGGATATGTGACGCTTGGCGTCCTTCGGACCATCGGAGCCAATCATCAAAAAGTCACACGAAACGCCCACATTCCGTGGATGTAGGACTGGGCCGGTATCCCAGTAAAAAATGGTACCCAATGCCTCCCTACTTAGCACTCAGCATCAAGGGTTCTTTTGGGGGTAAGTCCCTGCAACATGCTAGTGTTGTGTCCAAGGGGTGTACTTGTACATCAAGTTGCTTCATGCTATGGAAACAGTATAGCTCCTGACCTATGGTGTGAGCGGTGGTAGCAGAGTGCCTCTAGGCGCACCAAAACAGCGGAACTCTCAGAATCAGCAGTTAGAATTAAGCCATTAAGAACTCTCAAAAGAGCCATTTCAGTGATGTGGCTTGGTTTGAAGCCAGACTGATACTTTTCGTGAATGCCAGGCTTAATTAAATACGACTGCAACTGAGCATAAACGACTTTCTCCAGGGCCGTTGACAGAGATAGGGCTAAAATTGGAGAAAATACGTAGCTTGGGAACCGTTGGATCCCAAGGCTATTACTTTGGTCCTGACTCCAACCCTGCCAACCCTCACTGTTGGCCTGGGGAGGATACCAGGCCTCCTCCGATAGACATGAGTCTTTTCACCTGACAGTGGGGAGTTTCATAGGGAGAGCATAACGCACACTGAGGTTCATGCTATATCCCCTAGATCCACTACCTGCTGAGCAGTCGCCAATATAGGGCTGGGCAATTAACCGAAAATATATCAAAGCTGATATTTGAACCAATAACCGACCGTTAATTGAATAATTGGGAAGCAGTTTTCTTTTTTAAACTTTTTAACGTTGAATCGACAATTTTTATTAGTCTGATTAACCAAGGCCTGTATTGTACTTTGTCGGTGAAAATGGTGAAAATAGCCAATCTAAATAGAAAATAGCAATCAGGTTGCGATGTGAGATTGTGGATCTGCTATTTTCATTTTTTTTATCATTCATTAATTGTAATCGAGGCAAAAGTATCAAATAATAGTGATAGTGATTTGAAGTCATATCGCCCGGCTCTAGTCCCCATGAATACAGTACATAGTCATTTTAATGACTCTGCAACAGCTTGGCCACAGAGTTTGATGGGAATTAATGATTGGTTCAGTGGTGTATAGTGAAATAACAGCTGTGGTTTTCATCACCTTGTAAACAACTCCTGCATTTATGTTTCCTAAGCAAGTAATGAGCAGTGCAGCCAGTGTTGTGATGTGTTTGAAGTGAAAGCAGACTTTTATTTTAACTGGTCCTTGGCCATCTCTCAGTTTTCCATAATGCCTCCATAAACACCATGGCTTGTACCATAGCATAGCAGACATAAAGCTCTTTTCGACCAGAACTAAGTAAACCATGACTGAGAGAACCCAGAACTCAGAATTTTGGGAACCCAGAACTCAGAATGTATTATTTCCCTTTTTATATTGCTATCCTTCGAGTTCCACTCCCTGCTGAACAACCTGGCTTAATTCACTCATTTGCAACAAGAGTATACATATATTTATTTTACCTCTGCTTTTTGTACAGAATGTATCACATTGTGTACAAGACTGCACTTTTGTCATTGATTCTCTCCTCCTCTCCTCTCCTCTGTCTATCCTTGCCACTGACTTTGGTATGCTGGAGATAATTTAAATTAATTTGTATGTATAGGACAACATCTCTGAGACTGGACCCATACCGTGTGTGTGTGTGTGTGTGTGTGTGTGTGTGTGTGTGTGTGTGTGTGTGTGTGTGTGTGTGTGTGTGTGTGTGTGTGTGTGTGTGTGTGTGTGTGTGTGTGTGTGTGTGTGTGTGTGTGTGTGTGTGTGTGTGTGTTTTACGCATTTGTGGGTTGTACAGTATGTGCGTGAATATGAGTATTACTGTGTGTGTGTGTGTGTGTGTGTGTGTGTGTGTGTGTGTGTGTCCATTAGTCATATGGTTTATGGTCATCCTTGGGGAGTTTAGATGAAGCCCTCCATCACTCTGTGAAGGAAGGACGAGTAGAGGGAAAGAGACACAAATGGGTGGAGATGAGAGAGGAGAGTGTGCAGAATGGGATGATGAGGTCCTCAGCACACGCTTCTCCAAAAAACATCAATGGCAAATCCGCATATGGTGTATGCTGATGTCATCAATATGAGGTCATAGACTGGCCTAGACTCCATATTTGGACATGCCTGGCACGGAACTCCATATATGGGCATAATAGGAGTGCCGCTGCTGAATCATAGAGGAGAAACATTGCTATGACATCAGTCATCTATGATATCTGTCAGGTATGACGACAGTCATATGACGTCAGTACTATGACAGTCATCTCCATATTTGAGCTCCATAGTTTCCCTCTCCATCAGGGTTGATTTCGTCGACCAAAACTATGACGAAAAATGTTCGTCCACTACCTTTTTTCACTGACTAAGCTATGACGACTAAAAGTATAACTAAATATAATGACAATTTTGTCAACAAATAAAAACTATACTAAAATGTTTGGGAGGGACTAGTAGAAGAGATCCAGTAGAACAATTCATCATGGGTGCGTGTGGGTGTTACAGACCGAAAAGAGTTGATCTACAAGCTCACATTGCGACGCGTTGTGAGCTTGTAGATCGGCTATTTTCGGCATACAGCTAAGTAAAAATCATTTTGATGCTTTTAGTCGACTAAAATCGTATATTTTGTCAACTAAAACTAGACTTTAAACATTTCAGATGACTAAAATATGACTAAAACTAAACAGAATTTTATCCAAAAGACAATGACTAAAACTAAATAAAAATGTGCTGTCAAAATCAACACTGCTCTCCACTGACTTCCAGTATAAAATAAAAACATTTCAAAAAGTTGCCCATGACCTTCCCTGGATCATAACACACCTCACATGTCCCTGACAGGCACTGAAGGGATGCAACACGTGAGAAGAGTGACGAGATGAGAGATTGGTTTGTGTTGTGATAACCGTTAAAATCTTGACCTCTCGCACACAAAGGTGAGCTCATCTTATTAACAGCCGATCCATTCTCCAGCATTACCAGAGCACTCAAGAGATGGTCCAAAGACTTCCTCAATTAATAAGGTTAATGGTTATTGGTCGAGAGGTAGTGACCAATCACCAGGCTATATGACAGCAAGCCCGGTCTGCATGTCATAAACATGGTAATTTATAGGTTTAACGGATCCTTCCTGGAGGGAACTGGATCTTTTATGTGAGGGAGGAACAGCATTGAAAGAGAGAGAGAGAGGGATGGACAAGGCTAGAGATAGAGAAGAAGCATTATACATGTATTTAATGGGGTTCCTCGATTGAATGCCATTTAATTATTGCATAGGCCTACTGCCAGGGAGGGGAGGACATTTTCTTAACCACTTAAGCCCTATATACTTCTTTGTATAACACATAGTGAAAATTGCTAATGTACAGGCTCACAAGTGAGCTGACAAATGTAGAAAATGTGCCAAAAATGTGGACGCCAGGTTTAATTTGTAAAATTGTGATACAAGGGCGATACCTGTTGGTAACACTTGCCCCTCGGTTATGCAATACCCCTTTGTACTGTACCAGTTGTTGTCGAAGTAGACAGACAGACAGACAGACAGATAGATAAATACAGATATTTGTGGATCCCACAGCGACTGGAGGAGGGGGATCAAAAGCAGAGGTTTTGATGCCCCCTCCCCCCCCAGCAAATCAAACCTTGCATACTACAGTACCTTCAATACATGGCATTTTCTGTTCACAGCTTTAGCCATATGTCGGATATAAACAGACAATTTTAATACTTTGAAATTGTGTTTATTTTTTAAATTATGCATTTGTTAACATTTTCCATAGTCAATAACTGTTACTGAACGTATCATGGAGTCAATATTAGCTAAAGAAGTCATGGTCGTAAATCAATCTTTTCTCCAGGGATTTTATTTATTTATTTTTAAGATGTATTTTTAGCATATATTTCAGACAAGGTCAGTGTAGAGAGATGGGAAACCAAGGGCAGAGAGAGAGGAGAGACACGTGAGAAAAGACAGGCTTCAGACTCAGATTAGAACCGGGGTCCTCACGCTCACGAGGACCACATGGTGTGTGCATCAACTGGCTGAGTCACCATCATGCTCCACGGACCATTCAAATCAGTCCCCACTTCTATAACGCAACGAAAACTCAAATTAACTGGGTTACTGTACCTATCTCAAGCAAGTTTCAGTTCTCTGCAAGTTGATTTTCATACCTATGGAAATGAATGGATTCCAGTGGCTTCCGCAAAAACTACAGCATGATTTGGAAAATGGTTCACAGTAAGGTCAAGCACTGGTGGGGAGGGAAACATTTACGGAAGAAAGAGGGAGAAAGCCTATTTCACCTATGATAGGTACAGAAACTTGAACACTCATTGCGACGCGATGTCAGCGCAATAGCCCTGAAAAACTGATCTACAAGCTATCAACAGCTGCGATGCAACAAGTTGATAGGTTGTAGATCAGTGCAAGCAGCACAGCACCGTTGTGTGATGGCGTGTGAATGAAGCTTTAGGCAAAGTGGTTTGGTAGTATGTATACTGTAGTGCCTGTGATGTCCTTTAGTGCTCTTAGTCAGGTTTTGGTGCACTGCAGCCCTGAGCTCCCTCAGACGCTCTGCATTGATATTCAGACCCTGCTTCTGATCCCCATCACTGCTCTCTGTCTCTCTCTCTCTCTCTCTTTTTTCCTTCTCCCCTTTAATTCTCTTTATCAGTCTCTCTCTCTACTGTATATATATCTTTGCAATTTGCTGCGTCCTCTCTCTGACAGAGAGAGTGGAAGACAAACTGTCTTTATCTCACTGTAGCTCTATCTCTTTAAATGTCAGGGTAGTTCAATGTAGGATGATTTCTATTCTATTCAAGTTTTCATTTCAGTTCATTCAACTTCTCCATTGTTGTAACTGCCCTGGCCATCGTGCAGTATGTAGGTGTGGCTTATATGTAGGTGTTGCTGAATAGTCTCCTTGTGTTTTCCAGCTTTGTATCTTAGTGTCCTTGTGAGTCATGAAGATTTGACAGTGCACAGTTACTTTGATGCAGTTTCAAAGTAGGCAGATGTGCTTCTTTAACAGTGTTAGTCACTATGAAATTCTACTCATTCATATGTTAGTCAACTGTCCAGGTTCCACAGATTTGGAGTGGAAACACATGACATCTTCAGATGTGTTTCCGGTTCAAATCTGCTGCTGAGCCAATCGAATGAAGCTACGTATGTGAAACTGACCCGGAACAGGAAATGTGTGGCTATCCTTATTTGTAGAGGATGGCTGGCTGTTGAGCAGCAGACAGATTTGCGGGTAAGCAGGCAAGTGAGCAGGCTGGCAGATGAGGAATGACCTCAAGCACAAGGAAAGACAGGACATTTTGGATCAAAGCAACAACAGGTGACACAGAAGAAGAAGGAAACACACAAGGGAAGATACTGTAGCACAGCCGTGAAGTCTGCGACAGGCATGGATCAGCAGTAAACTTTCAACGTTCAAATTCATTTCAACAAACAAATCATTTCACGAGACATGACAATCTTTTCATCTTGAGATCTTTGATATGCTCAAAATGGTCATGAACAATTCAATATCTTACATTTTCAACAACACACCTGCAAGGGAGCGGATGCGGGGTGGGGGTGCAGGAAAGGCATGAAGGGTTGTTGCAGAGAGCAGGGGAGAGGCAGATGGAGAGGAGATAGATTAAAAGAGCGATATGAAATGGAAAGAACCAAAGGAGATAAGGTCT